>NW_012103809.1:952701-989007 GCF_000951045.1 Mandrillus leucophaeus
AACTTCCGTGGTTTTTAGGCCAGGCGCAGTGGCTCATGCCTGTAATCCCAGCACTTTGGGAGGCCGAGGCGGGCGGATCACCTGAGGTCAGGAATTCGAGACTAGCTTGACCAACATGGAGAAACCCCATCTCTACTAAAAATACAAAATTAGCTGGGCATGGTGGTGCGTGCCTGTAACCCCAGCTACTCGGGAGGCTGAGGCAGGAGAGTTGCTTGCACCCGGGAGGCGGAGGTTGCAGTGAGCGGAGATCCAGCCTGGGCAACAAGAGCGAAACTCAGTCTCAAAAAAAAAAAAAAAACTTTAGTGGTTTTCAGAGACAAAGTGTTTCCCCAAGTTGTCATTTGAAGTACACACCACTTCTTCCAACCACATGGGCATCAGCAACTCCACTGTGACCGAAAGGCAGCCTGTCTGAGAGAATATTCCCAGCCTTCTTCCCTATCCGCATTTTGAGGCAGGGACACACGACAGCAAAGTCACTCCAGACCCTGATGTAAAATAACTCCTCTGTCCACCACAGTGGCCAATATTTCCTTTTCCTGCCTTGGCCCTGCCTGGTCACATATGCCAGCTCTGCAGCCAGAGGACCCCCAGGGATGAAGTGGGCTCCAGGTACCCTGTGAGTTGAGACCACGGTCCCCCAGGAGCTTGCATTGGTGCCTGCGGCCGGCTGTGTTATGTGTCATTCTCTCTCTGTCTGCAAGTCTGGTTGGGTGGACTTTCTACTTGGTTCAAAAAGCTCTCAGGAATCAGCTTCCTATTCTCTTACAGGTTGCTTCTAGTCAAGTTTCTTCCGCTGTAGGTTTCACATTCACTTCTTCCTGTTCTTACTGTCCTCTGTGGCATACACCTTTGATGTACTGATCTCCCAGGTGGCTTCCTAATCCTCAGGATGCAGCAGAGGTCGGAGGAGCAGTGTGACCATGCACCTGGAGGGGCCTGAGGAAGTGCCTTCTGTTAGCCCAGGTTTGAATGACCTGCAGGCTAGTTATGTTATTCAAGGCTTACGTTGCACTGGGCTCCTTACTGCCAACTTCTGGGCATTTGAAGGTTATAAAAAGAGAAAAATCAAAACTCAGACCATCAATTGCACTGATTACTAATCACTTTGGTGGGAGATTTTGTGGGAAAGACGCTAATAGTCAAAGGTGGGTTGAATAATCACCTGTGACTTACCTCATTCCGATTTTTCTTTTGACTGCTTATTGCCAACACCAGATAGGAAGAGCAAAAGGCAGAGCAAAGCGTCTGCTGCAGGTGAATCAAAATGTAGCAGGATCTTGTCGCAAATATGCACAGCCACACAGTCACCTCTCGTGGGAGCACAGTCCTGTGTGTTTATCTGTCCACGCTGCATGGCTGATTCCTTTCTTGATACATGCTTCCTGTCTTTTGTGGGGGAGGTACTCCTTGGCATCTCCAGACAGACCCCTCTCCGCTCCTCTCCTATCTCTTGTCTTCTTTTTGCCCTATGAGCCATGATGTTTTAGAATTTCCATGCCTCAGTGAGGCTGGAATGTTGGTACAAATCCACCACAGCCCTGCATCAACCTGGAAACCAAGGCAGCTCTTCTTGGGGGCTTCCTGCCCATGTCTACAGCTTTCTTCACTTTCTCCCCAACCTGCGGAAAGGCCTGTTTGCTGATCTCATCAATCTGTGATTTGAGATCTTGAAAGAACCAAGATCTTGTGACTCGGCAGGGGGAGCTACCCGCCATGTAGCCCCACCCTGTGCCCGCCCCACCCCCGTAGCCCCCTGCGCGGACCTGCTGGGCTTCAGGGGAAAACAGAATGTTAAGTGGACAGTTTAGCTTGGACTTAATCCGGAGGCAAATCAAGTAACTTTAGATACTCTCTCCACTGTGTTCCCAGGAAGATGAAGTGAATCACCGGAGCGAAGAATGTGCTCTCTGGTGCTACACCAATAATAAAGTACAATGTTTTGAATTAGAGGAGGGAGAGAGAGTAACTGAGAAACCTTTGGCTGGTCACTTTGTTATTCCTTGTAGCTCCCCCTTCCCTTCTCTCAGATACATGCTTGGATAAGAATTTTCTTCTCCAGCGCAGTATTTCCTAAACTCAATCCTGCAGTAAAATGACAAGGCCGTGTTAGACATGGAAATTATTGCAGAGCAACAAATCCAAGATTGTTATTTCACCAAAGGCCCCAGGAAGTGGAGATGAAGAACTGTGAGAGTGTAAGCCTCCAACTCAACCCAAATATGTTTTTCTTGCCCCACTTGTTAATTAGTAAATCAAAACCAAATGAAAAATGCAAATAAGCGCATGCCACGAATCTGTCATACGTGAATGTTTCCCAGTTTCTTTCTGTCTTTCTGACTTTATCTTATCCATCATTCTCGTCATCTGTGAGTAAAAGCACCCGAAAGCACCTTGGTAGACTGGAGTCAATTTGGGTCTTATAAATAAAACTGCCTGAGAAATGACAGGATTCAGGTGGGGATTATTTAGTTAACTCAGAAGTTAAATGATTTGTATTTTGTAAGAACAGAAAGATGGGAGTGATAAGGCACTATTTTTCCCACTCTTTTAAGTTTCTTACAGGTGTTTTCTGTTTTTGTTTTTTTTTCTAAATCATATATTCAAATGCTCGAGCCTGGTGAATTTTTTGTTTGCTTGCTTGTTTTTGGTCAGTTAGGAAGCATTGCCTATTCAGATAGATATTTATAATCAAATAGGGCTGAACACACCAGCACAGCTGTTGCTCAAAAGGGACCAGGAGGCCTGGTTGCCCCAGAAAAGGAAAGATATTCTCCAAGAACGGTCCTGGGAGAAGCATTTTGTTGTGTTTTTGCAAGGACGTGGGGATCCAAGTTTTGTCTATTAAAGGAAAGGAATGGCCCGTTCTGTTTGTGTGTTCAGAGCGCACGGCTGTGCTCGGAGACGTTCACGCCCCCCGCGGTGGTATTTTTCCATCCTCTTGTTTCGAACCCCTGGGCATTTAGACACATGTCCTGCACACAGCTCAGCATCTGCGATCACATGGTGGTTTAGAACTGAGGTCTTGGTTCTAAACTAAGGAAAGAGTCAAGTGTCTGTCCCTTGCTGCTTCCAGGCCAGGCCAGCCAGCTCTTGAGAAGTGTGGCTCCTTCAGGTCACTCATTCAACAAATACGTACTGGCCACTGCTTTGTGCAGGTACTGTTTCGGGCACTTGGACTGCATGACGAAACAGAACAAAATTCCCTGCCTTCCGTTGTGGGGCATACATTGGAGGGGAGTTTAACCCTCAGCAGGAGCATGCCTGTTTTCTGTCTCACTGACTACCGTTTCGGTGTTGTTGAGGTAAAGAGGAACAGCCATGTGCAGATGCCCCCGATTAGGGACGTCTGGCCACGGCTGCCCAGGGCTCAGGCCAGCCTGGGCCCGTCACGCGGACCAGAGGTTGGACAGAACCATGAGAAAGGACTCTCCCCGTGTCCCAGGGCTTGGCACGGTGGTGCTGCGCTGCGAATAATAGGCCGTCTGATGCGGTGTAACTTAATAGGAATATGAATCCCCAGTAACCCTGGGAACCAAAGCAAGGAATTGGCCTCTCAGTTACTTTTAACTTTCAAAACTTGAACGTTTCCTTAAACCAAATAGCTCCATTGTCATGGTCAGAAGTCCACTGTGGAGAAAGGCAGGATTTAGTGTTTATTTAAGCTGCCACCCAATGGGAGAAACTGTTGCCCAGTGGAGTTTGACTCCCAATTTTTCAAGGGATGATCTTCCATCTTGTGGATTTTTTATGCATGTCTTCTCTCTGTCTTTCCTTCCGTCCTTCCCTACCTCCCTCCAGAAATTTTGATGGGAGCAGGAAAATATATTGGCCAGGTAAGGGTGTATATGAAGAAAAACCTTGATGGTAGGGATCCTGATAAGTAAGGCTCTTAAAAAGAAGGCAGTTAGCCAGGCACAGTGGCTCACACCTGTAACCCCAGCACTTTGGGAGGCTAAGTCAGGAGGGTTGCTTGAGGCTGGGAGTTCAAGACCAGCCTGGGCAATATAGTGAGACCCCATCTCCACAAAAAAATAAAAAGGAAAACATTAGCTGTGCATGGTGGTGTTAGCCTGTAGTCCCAGCTACTCAGGAGGCCAATGCGGGAAGATCGCTTGGGTCCAGGAGGTCGAGGCTGCAGTGATCTGTGATTGCACCACTGCACTCCAGCCTCGGCAACTGAGGGAGACCCTGTCTTAAATAAAAATGCACCATCTGGTGTCATGTAGCACTGTTGGGTGTCTGCAGAGCATTTTGGTCATAGGGTCTTGTTTCTCTCCCACCTCTTCGTATATAGATGTTACTACCCTACAAGTAGAGGGAGATTGGTCACCAAATCAGTAAACATGGGCAAATCCATAGTAAATGGGTTATTGATATTACATTCCATCATACAGTAAGATACTATCGTCTTTGTTTCCAGATTTTATGGTCACTCTATAGAAGCTTCAAGGCACTGAAAACAGTTAAGTCATTTGATGCAGTTAAAAAGAGGCATTGCTGCCTTTTGAGACATACTGAGCCCGATGGTCCTGTGTTCTTCCTTCATATTAGACTCCCGACTTTCAAAAAAGAGACAGTCACCATTTGACTAGGGCTTATCACTTTTCAACTTTTCCAGGATTCTTTTGGCAAGAGCATACCCTCTCTCTCTCTCACGTGAGCTCGCTCTCTCCACTCTCTCTCATATCCGTGTTCAATCTTCCTCCCCCTGCCCCTCTTCCTACAGTGTTGCCTCTGAGGTATCCTTTTTTCTTTTGACTATCCTCAGTCTACAGACTGTCTATTTCTCCTTCTCTTAGTCTCTCTGTGACTCCCCTGGATTAAGCCTTGTTTCTGCTCAGACTCAGCAAATATTCATTGTGAGCCTACTATGTGCCAGGTGCTGTGCTGGGCTTATCACTCAGTATTCACTGATTCTCCAGCCTCTTTCTGCTCAGAGGTCCTACATAGTTAGCCCTGGAGTGAGGGTGTTTAGCTAATCCCCTTGTGTTTGGGGTGGGCTATAAATGAGCTCTGATGGACCATCTTCAGCCCCTCCAGAATGACCTCTGAGGAATCAGTGGCTGAGAAGGAGAGATGGAGAGTGTATTAGTCCATTTTCAAACTGCTGTGAAGAAATATCCAAGACTGGATAATTTACAAAGAAAAAGAGGTTTAATGGACTCACAGTTCCACATGACTGGGGAGGCCTCACAATCATGACGGAAGGCAAAGGAGGAGCAAGGTACACCTTATATGGCGGCAGGCAAGAGAGAACATGTGCAGGGGAACTGCTCTTTATGAAACCGTCAGATCTCATGAGACTCACTCTCACAAGAACAGCACAGGAAAACCCACCCCCACGATTCAACTACCCCCCACCAGGTACCTCCCACAGCACATGGAGATTATGGGAGCTACAGTTCAAGATGAGATTTGGGTGGGGACACAGCCAAACCATATCAAAGAGGAAGAGCAGAAGAGAATGGAAGAGGTATATGCCCCCAAAGAACTGAAAACACATACTCACATACAAGTACATGCATGTTCATAGAAGCACTATTCACAATAGCCAAAAGGTGGAAAGAGTCCAAATGTCCATCAATGGATGAACAGATAAACAAAATGTGGTGTGTATCCACACAATGGAATGTCACTCAGCCATAAATAAGGATGGAATGCTGATACATGCTATAACATGGATGCGCCTTGAAAACATGAAGCTAAATGAAGCCAGTCACAAAGGATCACATGTTGTATGATTGTATTCATGTGAAATATTCAGAACAGACAGATCCAGAGAGGCAGAACACAGAATGATGGTTGTTACCAAGGCCGCAGGGGAGGAGGAAGTGGGGAGCTTTTGCTTCACAGGCTTTCTGTGGAGGCGATGAAAATGTTTTGGAACCATTTAGAGGTACTGGATGCACAACATTATGAATGTACTAAAATGCCACTGAATTGTCCACTTCAAAATGGTTAATTTTATGTTATGTCAATTTTACCTCATTGAAAAGAATGAAAGATAAAGGAAGGAATGTGTTAGAGGTCTATTGCTTTGAATTAAGGATGCAATTTAGAAATCTGGCCTGACTTTCCTATGCATGGTGACCTTACGATCTGGCTTGAGTATAATTGAAGTAATTTGAGTGGATTAATTTCCTTCCTTGGCTTCTTAAAATTTCACATGCTTGAAGTTGGCATCCTGAATTTAGAATGCAGAGCAGTATGTGGATTAGTATTCTGGGCCAATAGTGCCGCTGCTTAAAAAAACAAACCCGGACAGATGTGTTGAGCAGGTTCTCCAGCTTAGCTGTTTGCATCTTGGAGAACTGTTCCTGGGTCCTGGGGAAAGATCACTAGGGCTGGGGTCAGAAGCCTGAATTCTGTTCTGCCTCCTTATGCCCATGGGGGATACTGCAGAGCTCAGGAAAAAGCACGAAGCAGGACCCAGTCCCAGCTCATACATGTGTTCAACACACATTCTTGGGCACCATGTACTAAGCCCTCTATGGGGTGTGTGAAGGTGAACATGACATGGACCCTGCCTTTGAGAGACTTGCAGCCCAGCAGGTAAGGTAGACACGCAGGCAGCTGATCATTCTGGTATAAGGTAGGGGTTTGATGCTGAAGATCTCCATGGGAACTTATAGAGGTCTAGAGTTGAGGGTACTAAAACTACCTGGGGCTGAGGTTTGCTGGAAGAAGGCAACTAAGGAAGGCTTCCTGGATTCAGTCTTAAAGAAAGATTTAAAATATTGCTGAA
Source organism: Mandrillus leucophaeus (assembly GCF_000951045.1). Classification (NCBI taxonomy): domain Eukaryota; kingdom Metazoa; phylum Chordata; class Mammalia; order Primates; family Cercopithecidae; genus Mandrillus; species Mandrillus leucophaeus. The sequence continues at coordinate 959,453 of NW_012103809.1, forward strand.
TTACTGCAATAAACCAAATGTTGGTTTCCACTCCCCTGCAAATTCGTATCTTGAAACCTAACCCCCAAGGTGGTGGTATTAGGAGGTGGGGCCTTTGGGGGGTGATTAAGCCCTCATTAATGAGATTAGTGCCCTTATTAAAGAGGCCCCAGAGAGCTGCCTCACTGCTTCCACCACGTGAGGGCACAGCGAGAAGACAGCCGTCTATGAACCAGGGAAGAGGCCCTCACCAGCACCTTGATCTTAGACTTCCAGCCCCTAGAACTGTGAGAAATACATTTCTGTTTGTGAGGCACCTAGTCTATGATATTTTGTTACAGCAGCCCAAATGGACTAAGACAGTTACCTATTATGTATTGCAAGTAGGTGGTTAGAGTAGTAGCAAAACAGGAACTGTTAAAACTGAATGAAAACATGCTTACGAAGAGTTTCAGTTTGGTATTTTGCACCAAAGCATGAATAATTATAAGAGAAGTAAGAACACTGATGTACCTACCCTTGTTTTATGGCTTTAATTATTTAGGATGACATAGGGGCACCAAGCCTTTTCAGAATTTGGGTTCTGTGACAGTCTCAATCCAGGAAGTGAGAAGGAAAGGTCACTTCAAGGGCAAGGATATTGTATGAGGAAGGCGCAGTCATGAGGTCCTGGGCAGTGTGGCGGGACAAATAGAGCAATTTAAGACCTTCAAAGGTAGAGTTTAAGGTGGGAAAAGGTGAGGAACAAGGCTGGGAGGTGGCTGTGGGATACAGGTTGAAGGGCTGTAGGCAGGCAGGCCTGTTGCAAGTCAGACTCGTGACCCTGGTACTAGCTGCAGTGTGGAGAGTGGATGGACATGGGGCAAAACGCGAGGCAGTGGGACCGAGGCTCTGCATAAGGGCAGTGGTAGTGAAGGTAGTGGGACCCACTGGATTTGAGATACTTCTAGAATGGTGCTGTCCAGTAGAACTCTCTGAGCTGATGGAAGCATCCAACGATGTGCTCTCCAATACCGGAGCCACCAGCCACGTGCGACTCTTGAACACTTTCAACGTGACTGATGTGACAGGAACCAAATTTTACATTTTAATGTATTTAAATAGCTCCCCGTGGCTGTAGCTTCTATATTGGACAGTGTAGTTCTAGAAGGTAAAAGCACCAAGGGTTGATGATTAATTGGGCAATTGAGGGTGGCAGGGTAGACCCAGCTAGAGACAGAGAGGCGGGTTAAGTCGTGGAGAATGATGAGTACCACTGTGTGCATGTTGGCTCCAAGTGCAAGAGATACGTGGGGGAAGAAGTATGCCCAGCAGTAAGAAAAGCCTCTTTGGAGAATACTGGGCTGGAGACAGAACTTTGAGAGCCTTCAGTGTTAAATATGAGAGGTGAGATCATAAGAGTGAGTAGCACAGGGAAGCCACTTCACTACTTTTGGCCTCAGGTTCCTGTTGATTTGATGGCGGTCATAATATTTGCTCTCTCTACCTTCTGGGACTATTCTGAAAAATTCAGATGAGATTACGTGCATGAAAATGCTTTGTAAACTCTTCAGACATTAGGCAGAGTTTACAACATCTTTAGGAGTGGAGAAGAATGTGTCCCACATGTTATTTTCCAAACATGAAAGATAAAACAAAGACTTCAAATTCTGGAAGTATTGCAGAGTAGATCATCTGCAGGGCCTCCTGCTAAAAAACGACAAGATCCAGGATAAACAAAAGCAAACTTGCCTATGAGTGTCACGGGCTCAGGGACAGCTTTCAGGACTCCCCTGTGGGGGTTTCCATGAGCAAACAAACATAAAAGTTGGGTTTCTGTGAATGCAAAGACCAACACTACCGCTGATCCTGAGACCAGCTTGGAGGCTGGGACAGGGTAGGGGAGAGCTGTCCCTGAGGTTCCCACATTAAGCCAGGACTGTCGAAGGGAGATAAAGTGGTTCTGGCTGGTGGTGTTCCTCACAAAAACAAATGCGTATCTTTTTTTTTTTTTTTTTTTAGGAAAGAAAAAAAAGTAACCCAATTTAAACATTCAGGATGAATTTCAACTACAAACTACCAGAAAATCAAAAATCTTAAAACACACAAGGAAATGTACCACCAAAATGTATATCCTCAGAGTGATGGGAGAGTAATTTCAGTCCACAAAGAACTTCACATATGGGAGAACAGGCACCAAGTTAGAAAATGCAAGACAATAATATAGAAATACAGAAAGAATGATAGTATAATAAATAATAGTAAATATATGACAATTTACCATTGAAAATGACAGCGCAAACCAAAGAAAAAGGGAGCAATTTGAATTTTTTTTTTTTTAATCATTAAGATGGAAAAACTAGAGTGTGGTAACATGCACCTGTAGTCCCAGCTACTTGGGAGGCTGAGGTAGGATCACGAGCCCAGGAGTTTGAGATCAGCCTGGGCAAAATAGCAAGGTGCCCACTCAAAAAAAAAAGAACAAATGAACAAAACTCACTAATAGATTATTTGAACTACACATTAAACAGTGAAGGAGAGAATTTGTAAACGTATAAATAGAAGACATTATCTAAATCTAGTCCAGAGATCAGGAGATAAATGGTATAAAATCAGTAGCTAAGAGGTGTGAACATTAGAAAGTCTAATGTATATCTAATTGTCATTTTTGAAGGAAACTCTAAAACAGATGGCAGAGAGGCCATAATTGATGAGTGACTGGTTGAGAGTTTTCCAGGACCGATAGGAGCTAGGAACCCACAGACAGATGAACTACGACGGCATCCGAGCAGGGCAGGATGAATAAAAAGAAACACACAAATAGGCACAAAACACTGTAGCAAATGCAGCCTACCAGAAGACAGTGCCATTGTCAGTGGGACCGCAGAACCCAGATCCCCCAGGAGGGAATGCTGAGCCTGAAGGGATGAATACAGGCTGAGAGTTCTTCTCTTAGTCATGTGGAGGATATTGTGCCGGTTGTTCCTCGGCAGTGGTGTGGGAGGATCTTTCTTTTTCTCTTTAGGCTGGCCCATCTGTGTTTTGATTGGAGAGGTAGCAGTTTTTCTCAAATGTGAAAAAAGGCATATTTTATAGACTGATTTTTACTAAATGCGGTCTGATTGCTTCTTGAAGGCAGCCCTTGTAAGGGGGCAAAAATGTGGTTATTTGACATTAATGGAACTCTATCAAGGCCGCGATTATTCATTTGAAATCTTTCTTCCTGACGCATGTTTATTGACTTCAGTGCCTGAGTGTGCTCCCTCATAGAAGCCAAGGTCTACTACTAATTTCCATAATGAGACGTGTATAGTGGTAGCTACAAGCATCGCCCCAGTTTGTTTGTTTGTTTGTTTGTTTGTTTTTCCGAGATGGAGTCTCACTCTGTTGCCCAGGCTGGAGTGCAGTGGCGTGATCTCGGCTCATTGCAACCTCTGCCTCCCGGGTTCAAGCGATTCTCCTGCCTCAGCCTCCCAAGTAGTTGGGACCACAGGCCTGTGCCACCAAGTGCTTCTGGCTAACTTTTGTATTTTTAATAGAGACAAAGTTTCCCCATGTTGGCCAGGCTGGTCTGAAACTCCTGAGCTCAGGTGATCTGCCCGCCTCGGCCTCCCAAAGTGCTGGGATTACCTGTGTGAGCCACTGTGCCCGGCCTATCTCCTCAATTTAAAGTGACATTAGTACCTATATTTGGGTATGAAAATGGTTTTAACTTGACTTTTAAAAAATAATACATAACTGGTTCACACCTGTAATCCCAGCACTATGGGAGGACGAGGCGGGCGGATCACAAGGTCAGGAGATAGAGACCATCCTGGCTAACATGGTGAAACCCCATCTCTACTAAAAAAAAAATACAAAAACTTAGCCGGGCGTGGTGGTGGGCACCTGTAGTCCTAGCTCCTTGGGAGGCTGAGGCAGGAGAATGGCGTGAACCCGGAGGCAGAGGCGGAGCTTGCAGTGAGCAGAGACCATGGGCCACTACACTCCAGCCTGGGCGACAGAGTGAGACTCCATCTCAAAAAAATAAAAAAATATATAATAATAATAAATGATTATTAACCCTTTCTACTAATGATATGTAGGTGCTTAATGTCCTAAAGCTCTTTACAATACGTGCACTGGATATCTTCTTAAAAAGTCATTTGGAATAAAAGGGTAGCCCCAGAGAGTTTTGTTGTTCTGGATCTGGATTTGGGTGGTGGTAATACGGATCTATACACGGGATAAGGAGTCATAGAATAATACACATACATAGTCAAAAAGTGCTTGTGAAAGCTGGTGAAGTCAGAGTGGGTGTGGTCTAGTGAATGTATTGAGCCAATGTCAGTTTCCTGGTTTTGATCTCGTACTTCAGTTATGTAAGATGTTACTATGGAGTGAAACTGGGTGAAGGGTGCATGGGGCTTCTCTACTGTTTTTTCAACTACTTGTGGGACTATAATTATTTACAATAAAAAAATAAAGTTTAAAAAAGTCATTTGTAGCATGGCAGCCAGAAAAAATAAATTCTTCTTGATATTTGTGATTCTTATAGAACGTGAATACAGATACTTAGAAATATTTGATGAACCCTGGAAGGTAAAGTCTTTCGTTTCACCTTGGTCAAAAGTGATTTGGAAAGTTCAGCTCAGTGTCAGTATTACCATTCAAGGTTATATGCTTGCAACATAAAAGTCAAAAGGCCGCTGTCATTACAACCCTTGGAAGACCAGCCAGAAATGTCCTTGTTGCTTAAAATTAAATAAGCTTGTGCCATAGCATGAAAAATTGCTTACATTAGTCAGTGGAATGATCATGTTTCAAAACAATTTCAAGTTTGGTGTATAACTGTAAATGGAAATGTGAAATATTTGGAAAATGTAGGATTTATTGGAAATTATTGTAATTGTCTTAACTAATCTAGACTAAACCAGAGAGTAAGTCCAGTCAGTGAGAGAATAATGAATATGTGATTACTTTTAAAGTTAATGTATTGAATCGATTGTTCTGTTCTTTTCCCTCTCTGTTGTTCTCCTTTTTATTTTCTCTTTTATGTTTGTAGTTTGAGATAGGCAGTGTCTTTGTTTTTCTCTGGACAATTGTGATTGAAATAATCCAGACTTAGATACCATTCAGAAAATATCTATATTAAAATATCTTTATTAGCATCAAACAAAGCAGTAGTGAGAAAAAGAAAAATCTTTTCACCAAGGAAAAGTGAACGTACAAATTAATATTAGGATGAAAAAGGAGAAACAACCATAGATAGAGCAGAGATTAAATAATGAGAGGATTCTACGAAAAAGTTTATGGTACTAGTTCGCAGCAACCTGGATGGAGTTGGAGACCATTATTCTAAGTGAAGTGACTCAGGAATGGAAAACCAAATGTTGTATGTTCTCACTTATAAGTGGGAGCTAAGCTATGAGGATGCAAAGGCAAAAGAATGACACGATGGACTTCGGGGACTCAGGGGGAAGACTGAGGGGGGCTTAGGCATAAAAGAACATATTGGGTTCAGTGTGTGCTGCTTGGGTGATGCACCAAAACCTCAGAAACCACCACTAAAAACCTTATCCATATAACCAAACCCCACTTGTTCCCCCAAAACTATTGAAATAAAATAAAATTTAAAACAAATTTTGGCAACAAACTTGAAAAATTAAATAAAACCTCTAGAAAACACACACTGACTTAAACAGATTCAATATTTCTGTGTTTAAAGGAAAATGATAATTTAAAATGTCCCCCAATAGAAAACACCAGAATCAAATGATTCTAGAGAGAAGTCTGCCAGATTTTCGGGAAGTATATTCTTGAAAAGAAGGAGCAGAAAGGCTCCCCAAATTATTCTAAGAGAAAGTGCAGTAGTTCCCCCTTATCCACGGTTTCAGTATCCATGGTTTCGGTTTCCACAGTATGTTCTTGGGGTTTGAAAACAGTTGAGTATAGTACAGTAGGATATTTTGAGAGAGAGAGAGAGACCATCTTCATATAACTTTTATTACAGTATATTGTTGTATTTGTTTTATTAATTAATTAATGTAAATTTTACATTTATTTTCCTAGGCATGCATGTATAGGAGGAAACATAGTATATATGGGGTTGGCACTATTCACGGTTTCAGGCATCCACTGGGGGCCTTGGAAGGTATCTCCCTCAGATAAGAGGGGAAAATTGTATAACTTGAAACCACGCAATGCCGTAGGAGATGAGAACATCACCAGTCTCACTTATGAACTCAAACATAAAAATTCCAAATAGTACATATGAAAGCAACCCTCTACACTTTCTCATTAGGTCCAATGCTTTGCAATATGTCTCTTGTTTTCCTATTATTTAATCTTAACAGTACTGAACTGGACTCTAACATCAGACTGAAAGTCAGAGTCCTTGCCGCTCTCCTGATTGCAAAGGCAGTGATGTCAATGTATCATCATTAAGAATGTCGTTGTTATTATTTTTTTAATATAGACTCATTATCAGGCTAATGGAGTTCTTTCTATTCCTAGTTTGCCATAAAAGAGACTTAAGAAATAGAATAATGAAGTGTCATGAGTGAACACTGTTTGGCTCCTGATTTCAACAAACAAAATTTAGACAGTTGTTTCGATATTTGAGGAAATTGATCACTTTAACAATTTTATTATTATTATTTTACGGAGACAGGGTCTCACTCTGTTGCCCAGGCTGGAGTGCAGTGGTGTAATCATAGCTCACTACAGCCTCACACTCCTGGGCTCAAGCAGTCCTTTTGCCTCGGCCTCCCAAGTGGCTGGGACTACGGGCAATGCCACTGCACCTGGCTGCTTTAGCAATTTTTAAGTGTACCTTTCAGTGGCATTAAGGACATTCACACTGGTGGTGCCACTATCACCACTTCCTCTCCAGAACTTTTTCCTCTTCCCAAACTGAAACTATGTACTTATTAAACATGAACTTCCCATTCCCCTCTCCCCCAGCCCCTGGTAACTACCGTTCTCCTTTCTATCTCTATGGATTTGACTAGGCTTGGTACCTCATATACGTGGAATTATACAGTATTTGTCCTTTTGTGGGTGGCATATTTCACTTCACATAATGTCCTCGAGGTTCATCCATGTGGTGCCATGTGTCAGAATTTCCTTCCGTTTTAAGGTTGAAGAATATTCCATCATAGGTCTGTACCACATTGTGTTTATCCATTCACCCGTCAATGGACATGTGGGGTTACTTCCAGCTTTTGGCTATTATGAATAATTCTGCCATGAACATGGGTATACAAATATCTGTTCAAGGCCCTGCTTTTAATGCCTTTGCGTATATATCCAGAAAGATAATTGCTGGGTCAATGCTAATTTTATGTTTGTTTGAGGAATTGCTACACTATTTGCTACCGTGCTGAGCCATTTTACATTCCCATGAGCAAAGCACAAGGGTTCTAGTTTCTCTAAATCCTTATCAACACTTGTCAGAAAATGCCCATATTTTTAATAGATCTCTATGAAGTATGGCTGAAGAAGGAGAGGAGTTACTGGTCACCATTGCCTGCACAGCAGCCATGCCCGCCTATGACACATAAGCCATTCACCCGCTGACAGGCAGACGACCCTCCGCACAGGCTGCCTTGCTCTTAACCATAACTAGGCCTAGGTTTTCCATGTGAGTCTGCCTGTACAACTTCCAGCATGTCTCTAAAAAGGAAAGGGAAAGGAGGAGAATGGAACACTGTATGATTTAGTGATACACACATGTAGTAGAATTGTTAGGTTTTAAAGGGCAAGGGAAGGATAAACATTATTCCTGGTGTGAGGTGCCTTTGGAGAGAAGCAATTGGAGAGGATCAGGAAAGAATACAACAGTCTCAGTCACTCTCTGGTTTTCAAGTTGGGTGATGGTTTCCTTGATGCTTTATTATTATGCTTCATTACCTCCATAAATTGCATACATCCTTTTGTATGTATAATTACATAATTTACATTTTAAATCTTAAACCAGCGATTCTTGTTCCTTAAGGCTTTTGTTCCTACTTGTTGGCCAAAGGTCTAGGACAGATCAGAAATTTCCACTGGTCTAGTCTGAGGCAGAAAGGAGAGAAGGAAGTGAGTTTTATAAAGCCGCATTTGTGCGTTATGTCCTCCCTATTTTATTTAGTATTGAGAGGACTTTTAGAAATGCAGTGGTAGAGTTAGAGCATGCAATATGTTGTTTTGTTTTTATTGTCCTTAAAAACAGCAAACAGAAGAAGCAGATAACCTTGTGTAAGGTGATTACCATTTCAAAAACTGTCTTGACTGGTCCTTGAAATTTAAAAATTCTAGGAATTATTGCCTCAGAGAACACAGCACTGCATTCAGGAGCCACCCACCAAGGCTGATGCTCAGTGAGATTTCACTGACTGCACTTTCACGGAATGCCTCACTCTGATTGAAAAAGCTAATTTAGAGGGAGCAGTCGTCAGCCCTGTCTGTAGACTCGTGAATACATTTGGATTACTCAGCAAAGACATACTCCAAGCTCCGAGAACCTGGATTCTCAAATAACAGCCAGTGATGATCATGGCTAACATTGACTGGGCATTGACACCATGGCATTGGCTATTTAGTATAGGTTGTCTCACCTAATCTTTAGAAGTGTTATTATTTCCATTTAACTGATACTGAAATGTTAATATAATTTTAACTCAGCATCATATAGGTAAGAAAAAGAAAAGCTAGAATTCAACACCAGTGTCGCAGTTTGACATGTCACCAACATTCTTGACTACGACTTAATTGTGACTACATCTGACCCCATCATCAGTAAGCCAAATGCTAATGGGTATAAAGTAGGTACTGAGGGCTGAATTTGGAACTCAGCCCTCTCCCTTTCTCTCCCATTGATATTTCTTGAACTGTCTGGCATTTGAGGAGTCTTGACTCATATAGCTTGAATTGCTGAGCTCATTAGAAACATTACTGTTTTACCATTGTGGTGTTCAAGTGCATATATAGGCAGTAACCTAATTGTATTTATTTCTTATATCCCTATGAGACGTTAGCAAATGCGCTGTGTAAATTCAAACGCAGGCAAAAAAGTGAGGGGAAGGGAGGAGTTCTGAGCAAACTTCATGAGCGGAGTGAGGAAGGTGGTATAGCTTTGAGGCAAGAGGCACAGGAGCAGCTTAGAAGACCAGAGAGTAATGGGATGGGTGGCAATCAGAGTCTCTTGGATGGCACTAAGGAAGCCATGCATTGTTTTCCAAGAAGGATAAAGGAGAAGAAAGTTCAGAGTGCTTCACGATAACGTCGTTTTGGTAGAGGAAAAATTGGAAAATCCACATAGGAGGCAATGGGTTCTATTTTACGTTGTAATAAAATGAATGCTTTGAACTGTGCTTCTGTTTTCTCATTTTTAGATTCTTTATCTCCTCACATCTTCAAATCTGTGAGCGTTTGCCAAGATTCTTCCTTAGTCGTACATATTGCCTCCCAGCATTGCACAATCCTTATCCTTAAGAGTTGCATGTAATTTATCCCCTTCCTGGCAGGGTTAGACTTCCCTTCTCTCTCCTCCCTCCTCTTGTCCTCCCGTCCCCCTTTCCCTTGTTGTGTTAGTTGCCTATTACCGTGTGACAAGTCACCCAAAACATAGTGGTTTAAAACAACAGCGAGTTACCATCTCTCACGGTCTTGTGGAATGACTAGGTTCATCTAGGTGGTTCTTCAAGGTCTCTTGAGCAGCTGCAGCCAGATGGTAGCTGGGGCTGAGTCAGGCAAAGGGCATCCAAGATGGCGTCTTCATAACACTTCTGGTGCCTCAGCTGAGGTGCCTGGGGACAGGCTGGACAGCTTGTGTGTTCTGTCTCTCTCTTCTCCCACCCACCCCCCATCTCTGTTCGCCTCTTCCACCCTTCTGTGTAGCTTTGCTACATGGCTAACTTGGGCTTCCTCACAACATGGAAGTTTCAGAGTAGTCACACTTCTTATATGACAGCTGTCTTTCCTCAGACAAGCATTCCAAGAAGCCTAAGTGGAAGGAAGTTCAAAGCTTATGACCCAGCCTTGGAAGTCACTCGGCACCACTGTTGAAGACTTTCATTCTGTGGGTCCAAAACGGGTCATAGAGCCAGCCACAGAGCCAGCTTAGAGTCACCGAAGGGAGCAGACCACCCACGGGCATGGATGCTGGGAGGAGTGGTTTACGGGGGATGGCATACCTCTTAAAAGACCAGCTACCACATTTCTCCTTTATTAAAAATGTCTGCCCCTTTCTCTGCTCCTTATAACTGAAATATCTTAAAGTTACTGTCTTACATCTTATTTCTTATATTTTTTCTCATTGTTTATAGTAAGGAAGTTTATTGAAAGACTTCTTTGAGGAATTCTTATACATGCTGTCCAGCGAATCTTAAAATATTATTTTCATTTAGTAATATTACAATTAGGCCTCCAAAAGGCTCTTTGAAGAAAAGCTGTGTGACTGTTTTTAGAAAGTCTCTTTGGAAAATCAGATTTGATTCACTTTTTAACCAACGATGATAACATATCAAACTTAAAAGGCAGATCGGTTTTAGGGAAAAGTGATACACCGTCATGTGTGGGTGTCCTTGGGTGAACTTCCCAACAATATTGCTTTTCATGCGTAGCCACTAATTAGAAAACCTGCTCTCTTGTTGGGGCTAAACTGTGGTTTACTTTTCTGGCTGGACTTCTTTTTGCTTATACTCAAGCTTTTACAGAAGCCAAAGCTTATTCTTTTCTAACCTCAAAATAAAAAAAAAGGTCTCGAATCTAAAAAATGTGTTGTGTAATTACATGGCAGTTTCAGAAATTCTTTTTAAAAAATCTTGTACCTATAGATGGCTTAACTTAGCTTCTGCAAATGCCATTGAGGACTTAGATTCTTCTGGGGAGTTATTAGCTTTTCTTTTCTTTCTTTCTTTCCTTCTTTTTTTTTTTTTAAAAGAAGCTAAATCTCCAAAGCTTTTCTCTGGTAATTATGAAAAACAACATGTGTAAGAGAAAGTGGGAAGTTGGAGGTAGCTAATAATTATTTTTTCTACCCACAAACCTTGGGAAAACTCTGCTAAAAGGATTAATTTGCTCATGAGATTTCACTTTGGTTGCCATTAAGGAAAAACGAACAGAACAGCAAGGCAAAAGTGTTCCTGACTCTGGGGAGAAGAGTCAAGGGTTTATGGTGGGAAGCAGAGCACTCCTTCTTTCCTTTTACAGCAATTATAAGTGAGGCATCTGAAGTTTGATATCACGTTTCTCACACAGGACTTTGTATAGACATCTAAAAGCTGACTGAAAAATCATCAATAATTGCAATTTCTCATTTGTCTTCATGCAGGAAAAAGATTTTATTTTAAAAACGTATTTTTTCTAGCTTTATTGTGATGTAATTGACAAATATTGTATGTATTTAAGGGATACAATGTGATTTGATATACTGATTATACATTAGGAAGTGATTACCACTATCAAGCTAATTAATGTGTTTATCACCTCACAGAGACACGGCTTTATTTTTTTGTGGTGAGAATGTTAAGATCTGCTCTTCTAGAAATTTTAAGTATACAATACAGTATTATTAACTCTTGTCATCATGCCGTACGTTAGGTCTCCAGACTTCACTCGTTATGCATAACTGAACCTTTGTACTATTTGACCCTTTCCCCGGTACTCCTCCCCTCTCCCAGCTGCTGGTAACCTCCGTTCTATTTTCTGCTTCTGTGAGTTCCACTTTTTCAGATTCTGCATATAAGTGAGATCATGCAGTGATTGTCTTTCTGTGCTTTGCTTATTTCACGTCACATAACATCCTCCAGGTTCATCCATGTTGCAAGTGGCAGAATCTCCCTCTTTTTTAAGACCAAATACAAATGCATTTATGCATATACCACATTTTCTTCATTCTTCCTTCACTGCACAATGGGTTGATTCCATATGAAAAAACCTTTTAGAGTCTATCCTTTCCCTGCGGTTTTTTCTTTCTTTCAATGTAAACTGTGAGAAAATGGCAGTGGCTCTGTTGGTGATTTCCTTCCACGTCTTCGTGGCATCTACATGCAGATTAAATGGGGGTTCCAGCAACTTCTCGGTGTGGAGAGTCCCCCCCGCTCAGAGTCATGAGGCCTTCAGGATCTACCAGTAGGAGGAAGGCATAAACATTTCCACTGAACAAGCAAAATGTGAAGACCCTTTACACTTCAGGCCCAGGCACAATGCTTTGCCTACCCCCATTCCCCACCCTCAGCCATCCCCACCAACGTTCAGCTCAGGGCTGTCCCTGGTTATGTCGACTGCTGATGGTGACACGTGAACCAGCCTGAGGAGGGAAGAGTAGCTGGGAGGAAAGGGGGCCAGGAGGGCATAACGGGGCCAGCATGGGCAGACGGGTTCTTCTTCATTGCTTCATTAATTCTCACACCTTTTCCTGTGAAGTCATATTCTTCCCATTTTTGCAGATGAGAAAACTTTTTAAGCCAAGAATTTTCATAACTCTCTCTATGCAAATTCATTCAAATAAGTATACAAGCGGAAGTATTTAAACTAAATAAAATCTAAGAATTTTGCTTAATCTCGGGTAGCATGAAGGATTTTCATCTCCTCCTCATGGGCCAACCAGTGATCTGTTCACTAGCCGATCCCCCGGATAAGCTGTGGGTAACTCGTAATCCAGGTGTGAAGTCAAACGGGGAAACTGGTGAGGTGAGCCCGTGGCACTTAGTCAAGTAACAATAGTTGTCACTCTCTCTTGTTTAATCTTATAGTGGAGTACGACAAGGAGTTCTCCCCTCGTCAGCGACACCACAAAGAGTTCAAGTTCAACTTATCCCAGATTCCTGAGGGTGAGGCGGTGACGGCTGCAGAATTCCGCATCTACAAGGACTGTGTTATGGGGAGTTTTAAAAACCAAACTTTTCTTATCAGCATTTATCAAGTCTTACAGGAGCATCAGCACAGGTATGAAGGCTCGAGAAAGCCCCAAAGGTGGGGCTGGCCCCCGTTTCCCACCTTTTGTCATGACAATAACCCCAACTGTGTCTGTGCAGGGTGACTTGGAGCTCAGAGGCAGCGTGTGAGTACGATGAGGTGGGTGTTCTAAATGGGAGTGTTTAGGTGGTGAGATCTTTTGCTATTTGATTCTCCAAATGGCTATCTTTTCCTAAGAAAGCTAGCGAATGTATTTATTATAAGCATCCTTTGTGATCAGATAACTCCATCATTTATTAGGGATAAAATGTTCCCACTATTGTTTAGTCCTCATTTGGAATGACAGGTGAGGGTGGCTAAAGTAAATTCATACGTTAAAATCATATGATGCTTGTAAGTGATAATAATTCCAGTGAATACAGGCTGTGTATTTGTGCACATAAGATACACATACACACGTGTATCTTTGAATAAGCTTGTGTGTGATGGATTTTTTTTTTTTTATCATTTGGATACAAGGGAGCAATAGACTTTTTCCATGTCTGTATTATTCTTGTTTCCTGAAACAAGGCCAGACCATTTTACAAAAGAACTGCAGTGAAGCATGTGCATGGAGCTGCCTAGCAATACAGAAGAACTTCCATGGACTGATGGCTGGAGGACTGCAAGGGCTGAGGGATGAAGTTTGAGAGTAGTTAGCATAGAAGAAGTCAATACACAGAAGCCAGTGACCTCGAATTTTGCTTAGTATTTAGGGGTCAGTTTAGTAAGTCAGTGAGAATCAAGGCCTTTATGCACAGTAGATTAGGATTACCATGTAGTTCTTAGTGTGTACAAGGTGGAAATTAAGCAGGTGATGTGATGGTCTGGCAATCATATGGCAGCTACAAGGGTAAAAATGAAGGGAAGTGAACATGTAAGGGGAGGGAACTCCATGCTTCCAGACTCCGTAAGGGATTTATCAGCTTTGGTTTGATAAACCAAGTCTAGGTTCCCGCTTTTGGTCTTATGAGTCTATTGATTTCCCAAGAATTTCCAAAGGCTTAAGAATGACTTTAGTTTTTCCTGAATCTGTGTGTGGGTCTGTCACAAATACACACACTGAACTCATAAGGAACATTAATTTGCCCTGTGAAAGGTTCATTTTCGTTTTGAAAGCACTGCCAGCATCCAGCCCTTGTGCATATTTCAATCTGTAATGGGGAAACACGGGAGGAAAGACAGATGCCACGCTTTGGGACATTTCATGGTGTGAACGTACATGCTGCTGGTTATAGGTAATTTATAGCTAGGACAGCTGAATAATGAGTAAAATATAGCCATTGTGGTATCTTTATAATGGGCCACAATTTTGGAATGAAAGGGAAGTCTTCTGATATCTGACTCTCACTCTTAAATAAAAGTATATTCAGTGGCTATACTACTGAAGGCCTCTGTTGAAAAGTACATTTTTTGTTGCTAGATTTTTGTCTGTTAATACTTCAGAGATCATTGGAATTCACTGACTCTTTGGAACTGTTTTAGCCATTGATTTTCAATCTGCCTAATTATTTATTCCATTATATTTCTCTGGTTAGAATAACCTACTGGCATCTTTTTGGCTCAGAAATATATTAGGAATACATGTTTTTCTCCGTCCTGCAGGAAAACCTTTATAGTGAAAACCCTAGGCTGGGAGTTAAGTGACTATGGCATTTTAAAAAATTGTTATTTGTTTTTAAAAAGAGAGAGAGAAAGTTAGCAGAACATTTGTAAGGTTTATACTGAACTCTAGCCAAAAAAGAACAGCTGCCCTGTGCTTAGGATGGTGGTGTCATACTTCCTCGAGGCCAGCAGTGAGTTTGGAAAATAAAACCCTGAATGGTCCCAACCTTTGATGACTCTTTATCAAAGCAGAGAGTTGTAGTTTCTTTGCCTTCTAGGATGGGAGCGTTTGGCACCTGTGTGTTTCGTTGTTGTACATAGGAGAGGGGAAATTCTGGGAGAATTGGGAGAGTTTCATGCTTTTGAAGAGCTCTAGTTTGGCCAGGAAGAGATTTTCTTTTCTTATCTGTGGGCCAGGAGCCCAGGCCTCCTGCCGCCTCCTAGCGATCTTCCAGAGACTTCCAGATTCAGCTGCAGGACTCCTTCCGGGGGAAGGTTTGATCTCCCCATCTGTACCGTCTTGGGTGTCTTGGCTGAAAACAATTCTCCAGGCTTGTGAAGAAACATATTTGTCCAATCTGTGTTTAAGTGAAATTTGTAGTAGTTGATGGATTAACTCCATTTAACAAGTGTTTGTGTTGCAAAATAGTTGGCCTCCTTGAAAAAGAAAAAACAGTCAGGGTTTTAAATGCTGAGTCACACACTCAGCTGGGGTGGCAGAAGTTATGTGTCGGGCCTTCTGATATTAAAGGCGGTTACGAAGCCTGACCCAGGGAGGGTCAGGGAAGATTCTTGCAAGATGGGCTTTTGCTGTGAACTCTGCACAAACATGTTCCTTTGACTGAAAAGAAATCACTGGACCAAGTAAGTTTAAAAAGAAAAAGAAGGTGGATACTTGAATAGACGGTGCTTTTAGTAAGAACAAGGAAACACTTGATACTTCACTCAAAAGTTGAGAATAAGCCCTTAGATGGAGTCTAAGTCATGGACGATTTGAAGCAACTCCTAGATTAGAATGGAATCAGCAACCTAATAGTGAAACAGTTTTTGCAAAAATTGTAGTGGCAACGGGAATCTGACTTAACTGACTCCATGTTGCTTCTACTTGGCTGAACTGCTCTTGATCATTCTTGTGCAGAGGCCATAGTGGTCCTTTCCTGGAATGGATCCCCTCCATGTTTAAAAATTGAAACTGTATTTGTAAAGAGGTCAGAAGGTTAGAATTATGGTAGGGGGTTGGGCTTTGCTAAAGAATAGGCAGAGTTAAACAGTGACCTGCCATTGACTAGCTTGCTTGTCCATAAGTTGCTGACTGCCCCAGAATCATGTAACTGGGGCTCACAAAGTGTGTAACTTCCCCAACTACGCCTACAGATAACATCACTATTGTGAAATCTAAAGAACTGGTCTTCGAGGTATTTTTCAGATTTAGTGTTTTGGCAGTCCACGAGATGCCACCTGGTCCTGAGATTCCTTCCCAGGAACTGACTCAGCTGTGTGAAGACAGTTTTAGACACCGCTGTGATTTCATCCTCGGTCAATCAGTGATTTCAGTTCCCCAGCTCCCTGCCTGCCAAAGTACCCTAAAAAGCCCTAGCCTCCAAATTCTTGGGGAGGCGTATTTGAGAAATACCTCCTGTCCTACTAGTTGGCTGGCCCTATGATTATTAACCGCTCTTTGCTGTAATACCTGCTGTTTTCAGTGCATTGGCTTTTCTAGGCAGCGGGCAAGAAGAACCCATCAGGCTGCAACAATAGTCTGCATCGTTAAGCTTGAGTAGCACAGGATGCCTT
Source organism: Mandrillus leucophaeus (assembly GCF_000951045.1). Lineage (NCBI taxonomy): Eukaryota > Metazoa > Chordata > Mammalia > Primates > Cercopithecidae > Mandrillus > Mandrillus leucophaeus. The sequence goes on from NW_012103809.1 coordinate 975,734, forward strand.
TGTGCTTTTTTTATTTTTAGAAGTTTACTCCATGGTACTGCATAGTGGTTAAAAGATGACTTTGGTGTTAAAATTTGGTGTTATAAATCATTGTGTCCTTGTGATGATGCAGGTAAAAAATTGCATTTATATAGTAGTTATAGTTTGAAAAAGGCCTTCTCTTACGTTTTCTCATTAGGGTTTTACCATAACCCGATCAGATAGACAGGGCAGGCATGTTATCTTTGAGAGAACAAAGTATGGCACATATGAATTTTGCCAAGACCAAATAATTCCTAAACTGTTGTCTGCTGTGCTTCCTAAAAGTCACTTCGATGATGTGGGTACATTCTCAAGATAAAGATGAAGTACTGGAAAGAGGTAAGCAACCTCCTTATGACGCATCCTAACACCTCCATTTCCTTAGGTTTGAAGCAGACATCCCAAGGACGCTTCTGTTTGAACGGCAAATGAGAGAGTTTCATAGGTAGTGAAGATCTGTGTCTGTTAGAATTCAGACTCTGGTACTTGGATGTCTAAGGCCTTCCCACAGAAAACCTTGTTGATCTCTTGATCAACCACTGGTCTATTAACAGCTTTTCTAGAGGAGGGAGTAGAGGGGAAGAAAGACTGGAATAAATTTACACAAAAGTATGATATATTTGTCAGTTTACTTCTTTACTATTTTTTCTGTATTGCATACTTTCTAAGCTGACTTCACACCGGGAGTATAGACTGCTCTGAATAACTTCTGACCTTTCATAGTCACGCACGGTAGCATCATGAGGACATGCTTTTCACAACATGCACTCATGACCTTCATTCTGTAGCACCTTTACATTCATAGTGACATTGTGAGGTCTTTAGAGAATATCATTTTCTTCTACATTTTTTATTTGGTTAAAGGCATACTTTTACTGTTGTAATTGAATTTTGTATACCTAGAAGTCAAAGAGCATCTCTTGAAAGCCAACCAGAAATTGTAACAGACATGTTCAATATCTGAATCATGGTCCTGTTTGATCCGTGAATCGGCCACACTCATCTCTGCTAGTTTTGAAATTCCGTGTCCTGCTCTCTGTGTTTTGGCATTTGTGTTGCTTGGCAGTGATGATCTATCTTCTGTGCGTATGATAACTTTTCTTCTCCATGGTCTATCATGGTACAGTCTTTTGGGAGACATTTGAAGAATTACCAAATTTAAAATTTATGTTCCATTTAAGCAATATTCCAACTTGCTCCTCTGTGTAGAAATAGGTAAGGATGTTTTTTGTCATTTGATTTTAGAGTTTGGTTTATATGTTCATCTTAACTTCAGAATCCTTAGGATTTGAAGAAATGCATCTTAAAATCAAGGAGGGAAATGCTGCTCTATAGTTGGTTTTCATGTTTTTAATACATTTTTATTGAAGTTAAAGCTACATATAAAATTTACCATCTTTACCATTTTTAAGTGTATAGTTCAGTGGTAATACATTTATATTCTTTTCTTCCCCCTTCGTCCCTCCCTCCTCACTAAAACAGGAAGATTTCCTCAGGCCAGCACAGAAGGTTGCTGCTGGAGTCTCCAGGAACAATCCCCGACTGAATTATTGCTTTAATTTTTGACAGAATTCACAAAATTTTACCTATTTTACAGATAGAATATAATTGTCCCAGGAGAGAAAAGAGTAAAAATACATTTTCCAGAATTTTTAGTTTGATACCGCACTCTGAACCATTCACAGAGATTGGGAACACAGGAATAAGCAGGGGAATGAAGATGAGTTCAGATTTGCACGTTTGAGTCATGGTGTGAGTACCCGAGACGATGTGGGATGTAGAAGTTTTGAGCTCAGCAGAATGAGCTAAACTACAGTAGGAGATTTTTGAGACTATAGGTGAGCCACTGAAGTAGATTACATAGACCAGATGTGTAAGAATAGAAAACCTAATTGACTCTGTACCATTTATTGAAAATACTATCTTTTTCTCATGTAGTTTAGTGGCACCTTTCTCATAAATTAGGTGACTGTATATGTGTGAGTCTGTTTTTTGGATCTTTATTCTGTTCCATGGGTTAATTTTTCTCTTCAATACCCCACTGTTTCAATTCCTTCAGTTTTACAATGAGGTTTGATATCTGACGTGTAACCTCAAAATTGTTCTTGAGACTTTCTTGGCTGTTAATGGCCCTTCACATTCCCATATAAATTTTAAAATCAGTTTGTTTCCACAAAAAATAAAAACAAAAAACTTGCTGGGCTTCTGATTGGAATTGCATTAAATCTAGAGATCAATTTGGGGAGGGTTTACATCTCACCAATAATGACTGTTTCAATTCAAGAATGTGGCATTTACTCAGGCCTTCTTTAATAACTCTCAATATTATAGTTTTTGTATGTCTTGAACATTTTTATTAGATTAATTTTAGGTATTGAAGTTTCTGATGCTATTATAAATGGTATTATTAGTTTTTTTAAAAATTCAGTGCCTAATTGGTTTTTGCTCACATATAGCATACCATTGATTTTTGTTTGCACCCAGAAACCTTGCAAATTTACATGTTAATTCAAAGAGTTTTTCTGCATGGCCTTTTGGAATTTCTGTGAATATAATCTATAAATATTTTATTTTTTCCTTTTCAATTCTATTTTTTATTTCTCTTTTTCTTGTTTTATTGTGCTGGCTAGGATGTCCAGTACAATGTTGAAATTGTTCAGATTTCTGTCAGATATTTTAATCTCAGGGCATTTCATCATTAAGAATGATGATTACTCTAAATATTTTTGTAGATAACTCTTTAGTAGATAAAGGAAATTCTTCTCTTTCTAGTTTTCTAAGAGTTTTTTAAAATTAGGAATGGGCGTGGATTTATCAAATGTATTTTTCTGAATTTTGGGACAATCATGATTTTTCTCCTTTATAATGTTATGTGTCTGCCATATTAAATGACTTTAAATGTTAAACTAACCTCACATCCCTGGAGTAAGTTCAGCTTGTGATTTATCATTCTTTTTATCTAAGGCTGGGTTCAAAGACCATATCTGATAACTTTGCTATCTGGATCACCTATGGGTCTATTTCCATTATCTGTTTTTTCCCTTAATTTTTCCTTATTTGGTTTTATTTCCTGGCGAGCCTGCTAATTTTCCATTTATGAAATTCTGGACATTATTTAGGAAAAAAGTTCTAGATGCTGTTCTCTCCTTCCAGACTAGATTCAGTGTTCTTCTGTAAGGCAGACAAAATATGGTCAAATCACCTTTTTCTTTTTGTTCCAGTTTAAGCAGGGTTTAAGGATGTATTAAGGCTTATCTGTTTCTGGTTATCCCTTTCTCCTAGAGTTTATCCCTTTCAGCTAAAAGTCTCGGATGCTGGGCACAGTGGCTCACATCTATAAATTCAGCACTTTGAGAGGCCGAGGTAGGAGGATTGCCTGAGCCTAGGAGTTCAAGACTGGCCTGGGAAACCTAAGGAGACCCTGTCTCTACAAAAAAAAAAAAAAAAAAAAAAAAAATTAGCCAGGCGTGGTGGCTCGTACCTTTAATCCCAGCTACTCAGGAGGCTAAAGTGGGAGGATTTGTTGAGCCTTGGAGGTCAAGGCTGCAGTGAGCTATGATTGCACCACTGCACTCCATCCTGGGCGACAAAGCAAGAACTTGTCTCAAAACATTTTTTTTAATTTTAAAAATCTTTAAAAAAAAAAACCAAAAAAACAAAAAAACATAAAAGTCTGGAATGTTTACAAGAGCCCCCCTTCCTTGGTGGACTCTGCACTCGATTTTTTAGCTCCTCAGCACTGTGAGACTGCCAAACCCTCTGCTTTGCTTTTGAGCCTCTAAACAGTTTCTTTCTGCTTGTTTTCTCAACTCCTCATCCCATATAAACACAGCTTAATATCTGGCAAATACCTCAGATGGAAATGTTGGAGTTCAAGGAGGCCAGGACTTGAAGAGCCAAAGTCCTAGAGGAAAGGGACTACATCGAAGTGAACCAAACTTCTATGAGCTCACTTTTATGAGCCCATTTCCATGCAGCCCCTTTTTTTTTCTGAGACTTGAGCTCTTCTCTCACACTAGCTGACTTGAGTTTTGATTTTCTCCCCAGCCAGTGATACTGCGTAAAGCTCTAGGCCGTTACCACTTGCTGGTTGGTGTCTGTGCCTCATACTAGAATTATCAAATGCCCTGAAAGGAAAAGGCAGCGGCAAACACAAGGCTCACCTTAATGCATTTCCTTTCTCCCTGAGGTCTTGAACCATCGAGTGTTACCTTGCTTGGTTGCTCTAAGAGAACTTCAAACAAGTTTGTTTTTAAGTTAATTCCATTTTTTTTTAGTGGGAATGTTAGTTTGATACATCATGACCAGAAGCTTAAGTCTTTGAAGTATAGTATGTTTTATCATTTTCATTTGGAAATCTTTTTAATGAATCCCAACAAATGTTGACATTTGGTTCAGTAATGAAATGGCATAGACCTGGAAACAAGATCTGAACCCAGTAGTTGATCCAGTGCCAGGATGGCGGAGAGTAGTTTCTTTAGAAAAGCATTACCTATGGACTGATTGCTCTGTAAAATCTGTTGGATTTTCAGTGTTGCCTGCTGAAATGAAGACAAAAGTTCACCCTTTTTAGATACCTGAGATGGGTTTCTTTTTTGAAGAGAAGGGCAAATTTGAGAAAGCCAAGATGGGAGAACACTATTATAGTTTGGGCAGAAGAAAACCAAAGCCTTTTATCCCTGTGCCCAGCCACACCTTTTTCTCTTTCTGTCTCTGGCTTTCACAGCTATGATCCTTAGGGACTCCTGAAATCTTACTGCTGACCTGATCATCTCTGGCTCCCTCTGTGTGGGCCTCAGGCAAGCAGTGAGCTTTTCAGTATTTGTTCCTTTGCCCCTGAAAAGGATAATACAAGTGACCCATGGTTCAGGTTATGTAACTGGTTAGTTTCATCTTCCTAGTCAAGGGCATATGCCTTATACCTAGAACGGTCTACTTGGGGGAAAAAAAAAAAAAGACAGTTCAAGGAGCTATCAGACCTTCTTGTTCCTCAGCCTATGTTCTGTTCTTTGTAAGGCACAGGGTAGAAGAGAATGTTATGGAGAGGAACTGAAGTTATAAAGAATCATATACACTCAATGCTAAAACATTTTATGCTGGCGGGGACAGGCAGTGGGTGGTGGGCAGGAGATGCTGTTCTTTGGAAACTGCTTATCTACTTGGTAAACGTGAAGAGAAAAGAAAATGGGTTTTTATTTCGGAAACTATGCCTTATATTTATCATTCATTCCCAGAAACAGATCGCTTTGGTTACGTACGTCTCCATACTATGTTGTCCAGCTTTGTGGGAGGCAGGCCATGCCAGTGGTTAAGATTACTTTGTAACCCCATAAATAGGTACATCTACTATGTACTCATAAAAACTAAAAATAAAAAACGTTTGTAAAAGATTACTTTGTAAAACATCTTTTTAAAAAAAACTCAATAGCACTTTTACTATTTCAGTTCTCCACCTTGGACAGGAATGTGGAAATGTAGGGTTGGTGATGAGAACTAAAACATGTAAGATTTGCATGTCACATGTTTAAAAAGTAGTGGGGGCTGGGCGCAGTGGCTCATGCCTGTGATCCCAGCACTTGGGGAGGCCAAGGCAAGCAGGTCATTTGAGGTCAGAGGCTTAAGACCAGCCTGACCAACATGGAGAACCCCCGTCTCTACTAAAATACAAAACTGAGTCAAGTGTGGTGTCATGCACCTTGTAATCTCAGCTACTTAGGAGGCTGAGGCAGGAGAATCACTTGAACCCAAGAGGCAGAAGTTGTAGTGAGCCAAGATCACGCCACTGCACTCCAGCCTGGGCGAAAGAGCAAGACTCCCTCTCAAAAATAAATAAATACACTAAATAAAAATAACAGGTGGCAAACTCCACACTTGATCACTAGTGAAGGTTAGAGTATACCCCAGTGTGTGGAAGCATTGTTGTGTTTATGTGGCCAAAGAGAACACACTGGGTAGCCGTGAATTGGTATAAAGTTACCATCCTCTTTCCCGCTCTTCCCCTGCCTTGGGCACATAGAACCAAGACTTCTAATAACACTGATACTTTGGACTCGATCTTACCTGCAGTTCTGCTTATTAGCCTAATTCGATGACTCCCTGAGCGTTAAGCCAATCCATAAGACACACTGACTTGTGGAGCAGCCTACATTTGGTTTGCACTGTTTTGGGGAGAGGAGCAAGAAATGTTGAGGGCAGATAGCTTTCAACCCTAAGTTCACAAAAACAGGCACAGGTAATACTGCTCATATTTCATGGAGAGGTAGTCTGGCTTTAGGTCCTGGGCTCACAAAGTGTGGTTCTTAGACCAGCAGCATCAGCATCACGTGGGAACCTGTTAGAAATGCAGATTCTCAGGCGTCTCCCCAAGCTTCCTGAGTCAGAAGCCCCCGGGGTAAGGGGCAGCAATCTGTGCGTTAAGCCCCCCAGGGGATTCTGATGCAGGCTACACTTGAGAACTGCTGGTAAAAGAGCACATACAACACGTGAGCCAAACTGCCTGGGTTCAAATTCCAGCTCTGCACTTGCTGGCTGTGTGACCACGTGCAAGCCGCTTAATCTCGCTCTCTTTTTTTTTTTTCTTTTTGAGATGAATTGTGCTCTGTCACTCAGGCTGGAGTGCAGTGGCACAATCTCAGCTCACTGCAACCTGCACCCCCCAGGTTCAAGAGATCCTCCCACCTCAGCTGATGCCCAGCTAATTTTTTTATTTTTTGTAGAGACAGGGTTTTGCCATGTTGCCCAGGTTGGCCTCGAACCCCTGGGCTCAAGTGATCTGCCTGCCTCAGCCTCCCAAAGTGCTGGGATTACAGTTGTGAGCCACCATGCCCTGCCCACTTAATCTCTTTGTGCCTCAGTTTCTTCATCTATAAACCTGTAACAGCATTAATAGTATTTACCTCTTAAGATTGTTGTGAGGCATTAATATATGTAAGAGCACTTAGAACAGTCACATAGTAAACACCACGTTAAGGTTTGCTATGTTAATATTCTGACAGCAATGTGATTTATATTGGTTTGTTAAAGATGAAATAGCCCCTACAGAATCAAGGTGCATTTGATATTTGAAACATCTCTTCATATCATGCTAGCCATTGAGTGAAAATTGAATAATATCAAAGACTGTAAAAAAATGCAAGGGTAACCAAATAATAATAATGTTCATTCATCTTCATTACTCAAATGTGTATGTGTACATGTATGCAGCAGTTTGCTCCTGTTTGTAGTACTCTATTTTCAAACACATGATGCCTTTTCTATCTTTCTAATGGTAAAAGTTTAAACATAATCTATACTGTACCTTATGTAAGGAAAAAGTAAAAAGCATGAGCTTGACTCTTTAATTTTCTAAAATGAAAATGGATTTTTTTTACTTTCATTCTATTTGAAAATTGAATTTTTCTTATTGCAGAAAGTCGGTTCCTCTGTGTCTGAAAGTTGTTTTGCATTTTAATTTAACATCAAGTCCAGATGCACAAATGCAAAGGAATGTGTTACGAAGAAATAAAGAACAAGACCACAGAGTCACCTTATTGAGTATTTTGTAAATCTGCTCATTTTGAATATATAAATGCCACTTTATCAAAAGCATTTTTCTAGCAAAATGGTTAGTAGTAAACAGTGTTGTACTTTGACCTGGACATTGTGACCTGATGGGTGTGTGGTTTGTCAGGAAAGGGTCAAAGCCTATCCACCAGGAGCTCAGGCACCTCCTGCCCTTCTCCGAGGGCAAAGGAGAGAAAGGCCTGCTGTGTGTTGGCAATGGTGCTCTCGGTCTGTCAGCCCAGTGGTGTATCACTGATGTGGGCATGCGCCTTGGAGGCTGTGTGATGGGAGGGATACGCAGGGATAAATCTTGCCCACAAACACCAATTCTACAAGCCTTTGTGAGTGGCTTTCTCATTAATCAACTCTAATGCCAGGGTGAATTTTTGAAATTTTCCAGAAATCTCTTATTAGCTGTATTAATTTGTTAAGAACCTCATTTGCCCGGGATGACCACAATATGAGGAATATCATGCTCTAAGATTGGAATAACATTGAGAAGAATAACACTGTTACATCCTTGAAGATCGGAAGCGTATTCATCATGCAAATATAGGGTCTGAGTTAGTTGAGAACAAAAGAGCTAATAACTGCATTCAAAATTATCTTCCCTTGTTTCAAGATTTTCTTTCATGGTTTGCCAACTTGAGAGGATGCCACCTCAAAAGGAAGGTCCAAATAATCTAGGCATGGTGATGATTTTGGCCAGTCTCCAGGATTCTTTATTAGTGACACACATTTTAGGTGAGAACATCTCTTCTCAACTCTGCCGAAGTGAGATTTAGAAGGGAAAGCTTGTTTTTCACGTGGCAAACTCAGATGCATCTTCTTTGAGGCTACACTTTTACAGTCCGCAGACTCGGAAGGCCATGTATCCCTGAGGCAATGTTAGTAGATGCGGGTCAGACCAGAACTGTTTTAGTGATTTGCCATCAATAGCATCTCTTCAATATCTGAGTTGTTGGAAGCTTTGAGGGTGAGCCCATGAAGTTATATCTTAAAGCTTCATTCCTTTTTCAAGTTCCTCTCCCTGGTAGTGTGAGCATGTTAGTGATGTTCTCATGCTGGACACAGCATTCTGCTTGGAAGGAGCAGGGCAAGGTTGGGGGGGTCACTGGGGCTCCACCCCAATGCCACCATCTGCAACCGACACCAGCCATCTCGGGCACCTTCCTGCACGCACCTCTCATACCTACCTGACCCTGATGGAGGAGGCCTACTGGTGATTGATTGATTGATTGATTGACCAGGCTGGAGTGCAGAGGTGTGATCATGGCTCACTGCAGCCTCCACTTCCCCGGACTCAGGTGACCCTCTCGCCTCAGCTTCCCAAGTAGTTGAGACTACAGGAGTGCACTACCATGCCTGGCAAAGTTTTGTATTTTTTTGTAGAGGAAGGGTTTCACCATGTTGCCCAGGCTGGTCTCAAATTCCTGGCCTCCGGCAGTCCTCCCGCCTCAGCCTCCCAAAGTTCTAGTATTATAGGCATGAGCCACTACACCCAGCCTTCCCAACTGGTGATTTTTAACCTGTGCCTGTCCTGTGTATCTTATTGTATTTTCTGTATCCAGCTGACTTTAGCATTTGTATGCGGTAGATTTTGGTCCCTTACTTTATTCTGAGCCCTTGGACAGTACTTTCAGCCTCTGCCCTGTCTGCTTCATGACTCTAACTTTTAGATATGTGACGGCTAAGGGCCTGGGCTCTGATGAAATTCCATTTGCCCCATGTAGCAGCCATGTGAGCTTGAGAGCTTCCCTGGGGCTCAGCTGTACAAGAGACATCATAGGTCCTGCCTTTTCTGGCTGTCCTGAGGAATAAAGGCTGTTGACACAGTCAATACTCCCTGTTCCTCTATCCCACTTGGCCCAGTTATCTTAAGTCCATGCTCTGCCTCACTCCCCTTCCAAAGGCCCCGAGCATTCTAGATCTAAACATTGAAGTCCAAGCCTTCCTCGCTGCCACAGGACCCCAGAGAGTTTTTGTCTTTCAAGGCTCAGCCACTAGACTGCACTTGTTGACCTCACAGGCCTCTTAAGCAGTGAGAACAGGCAGTGTTCTCATTGTATGATTAGAAAAAGTGTGCCACAGAACAACGCAAACTCATGGGGCCCCAAAGTGACTCGGTAGCAGAGTCGGGATGGAAACTGGTCTCCCCACATCCAAGAATCCACACTGACTGCAATTGCTTTGTGTCGTGACGGGTCATCCTCATCTTCTGCCTTTGCACCAAGCTTAACTTTTGATTCATGTTCTCCCTCTTTAATTCATTCCTTCTCTTTCTGCCCTTCTCTGTCTTCCTCCTCCTCCTTGGATGATGTGCATCTGTCGCATTCCCCACTTTCTCTTGGACAAGGCTGCCATTTTCTTTATCTCAAACCCTGATCTTTAAAAATAAAAGCTCATTCTGCCAGCTGTGCTACCCTCACACTTTGAACTGTATTTCTCTGTATCCTCATTATAAGTCTTTACAATGTAGGTGCCTAATCTAATCGTCAGAGGTAACTCGGCATGCGCTCATGGGCCCTGCCTTGAAGGCACCCTTACCCCCGAGGTTCCTACTGGGTCTTGGCACTGGAGAGTGCCAGCCACATTCTGCCCGTGACACCTGTGTGTGCTGTGCTTCCTCTGGGGCTGGGGCTGCTTTCCCACGGTGCTGTCTGTGTTATTGCTGGATAAGGGTCTTCTGTGACCTCCCAGAACAGAATTGATGTCCTCTTACATCTGAACTTCAAAGCCTTGGCCTTCCAATCTCTGCTTGCTGTTTTCCATGGACACCGCCGCCCCCCCCCCCATCTCCCTGCTAACAGTTGTTACCTCAGTGATGGGGGGTAATTTGTCAACAGGGGGTGTGACGCATCCACATAGGAGGGAGCTTTCAACCGGGCAGGCCAGAATGTGGCCTCCCGCAGACTCTGTTAAGCAGCTGAGTAAACGACTTTTAGCTGTGCCCACTGTTTATACTTGGAAAAGATGACAATAGAGTTCCCTTCTCACTCTAAGTGGCCATGGAGGCAGGAGAAACTGTTTGCTCCTCCTCTGAGAAATCTAACCATTTGAACTTGATGTTCAGTGGCCTCATAAGTATCTGATGGATTAGAGATGAAGTTCATTCATTCATCACAGGCTGTCTTTGGTAATCACCTCAATGAGACAGTATGTTATTATGGAAAGCTCTTTGAATCCAAAACTAAGTCCTGTTTTTTCACTTACTAGCTTGAGATCTTGACCACATGATGGTAGCCTCGTGACTGAGTCTCAGGTTCCCCAGCTGTAAGGTGGAGACAGTGACACTCTGCCTAGCTTTTAGGATTGGTGTAAGGACCAAGCAAAGAGAAGTAGATGAAAGCACTTTGTAACTTAGTAAATGTATGCTCATCTTAAACTTAGTATTTAATTTTAGTCATTTTTCTATCTCTGTAAGATATTGCAGCAAAATATTTCCAATGCCAGGAGCTTTGAGTCTTTCCATGGCCAAAATATAGCCCTCCCTGTCATGGGAGTCCCAGGCCATCTCATTCTAGTGGCCGTGGGATGGATACACAGATTCAGGTTGTCCCTAAAACACACAAAGATGACTGTCCCCAGCACTGACCTATCAAAAACCGCGGGTGAACAGAAGGAGACCCTCACGCCATCATCCCACAGCCCCTAGATTATGTTAGTTTAAAACTGTGAGAAATGTCATAGTCTTCCCTGGGGAGCCTGATGGAAGGAATGGATTCTATGACTTCGCCTCAAAGAATCCCAGCCGTAGCTCACGGCGGTGCTGGGATGAACTTTATAATCACTCAGCATCTACCCCCGGCTACACCGTCCATATGGGGAAGGACTGGATACTCACTGCAGACCATACAGAGGCCTTAATTAAAATAGTAGATGATTACTTAGGCATGTGATGTGGCTTCTTGTTTCTCCTTATTTCACAGGAACAAACGTGAAGATTTTCAGTCCCAATTTCAAAAAAAGAAAAAATGAGCAAAGCCCAATTTGTAAATGCTCATATGGGTCCTGATTTTTATCTTTTCTTAATCCTGTTTCTTGCTGTCTCCTACTTTCCCTGCTTTTAGAGCTTATTAGCCATAAAGTAAGCTAGTCACTAATAAATAGTATCATAAATTTTTAAAATACAGTAGAAGTAGGAAAATTCAAATGCCACTGCACTATAGCCTAGTTGACAAAGTGAGACCCAGTCTCGAAAAATAAATAAATAAAGTTTTTTTAAAAAAATCATTTATTTGTAATTTATCCTAGTTCGCAAAAAGATCTGTCATAAGCAGCACCAGCAAGATTTTTGGTTAAGTTGAGAGGGTCTGCCCGTGTCCAGGCGAAAGCTGATTTCTAGGAAGCACCTTATCAGGTGTACCTGTCTCTCCTAATTGTGTCATGCCTGTGTCCTGGGTGGTACCACACCTTTCAGAGCTACAGCAGGTCACTGTGCTTGTGCCTCACCAGTAGATGTGATCTGACTCGGGCATTTTTTATCCTGACGCTGAGACAGGACAGAGTGGGAAGGAGCTTCGGGCAGTGCGCTATTCACCGGGCCATTTTTTCTTTCTTTCAGAGACTCTGACCTTTTTTTGTTGGACACCCGCGTAGTGTGGGCCTCAGAAGAAGGCTGGCTGGAATTTGACATCACGGCCACTAGCAATCTGTGGGTTGTGACCCCGCAGCATAACATGGGGCTTCAGCTGAGTGTGGTGACGCGGGATGGTAAGTTATTATCCACAAGCCCCCAACATCCAGCAGGTCATCAGTTTCACGCATTTCCCTTACAGCAGCTGTGATAGAACCGTGGGCTATAGTCAAGTCCTCAACTTCAGGATGGCCTCATTTACTGATTCCCCCATGACTTACATTGAGAACCAAAACCGTTCCCGGAGGCCGCCTAGACAGGAATTGAAAACAGGCTTGGGCCACTTGGAGACAGGAGAGTGGTAATGTTTCCAAGAGGATGGCGATGGGACGACAGCTTTCCTAGGCAGAGGCAGGTTGCGGGGGATGCAGCGAGTAAGAGAGAGGCAGGCGCATCTGTTTAAATCCTGATGGATGAACAGGTTTGCAGTACCCGCTCCTCCTGCAGCATCAGAGCCAGCAGCCTGAGGTCCCCACTGCTGATCCGTCCAGCAGGGAGGGCGGATTCATAATCTAGCAGAAACAGGAAAGCCCAGGAGTTCACGCCACTCCTCCATGTGATTCTGAAACTTTGAAAGGAGTGCTTTGATTCTGCCAAAAGGTGCCATCCCACGGGTGCCAACCAAGGTTTGGGGATACGTGATTTCTTCTTCACACTCATTCTTAATTATTAGCACTTGGGAAACTAGGAAATATCCCTTAACTGTTGTAGCTACAGGAAAAAGTTTCTGTGGAATAAAGAGATGCATGCTTTGATTTGCCTTAAAGGAGTCCACATCCACCCCCGAGCGGCGGGCCTGGTGGGCAGAGACGGCCCTTACGACAAGCAGCCCTTCATGGTGGCTTTCTTCAAAGTGAGTGAGGTCCACGTGCGCACCACCAGGTCAGCCTCTGGCCGGCGCCGACAACAGAGTCGTAATCGCTCTACCCAGTCCCAGGACGTGGCGCGGGTCTCCAGTGCTTCAGGTGGGTTTGTGGGGAGCCTGCATTTCCAGAAAGCCTTCTTGGCCTCCGAACAAAAGTTGTGTCCACAGTTTCAGATGCTGAGCAGCTTCTGCACAGCAAATCCAAAGGCA
>NW_012103809.1:990409-1031944 GCF_000951045.1 Mandrillus leucophaeus
AAAGAAAAAAGTTCTCCCCAATGCGTTTTTAGGAAGTGGCATGGAAGTCCACCCATGGAAGCCCAGAAGAAGGGAGAGTGGATGTTCCCTCCCCACAACCAGTCCCATAGCTAGTGAGGATCAAACGGAAACCTGACACTTCTGAGTCTAGTGCGGGTGCTTGCAAGTTCTGAGTTCTGGGGTCCTTTGGCTGTTTAAATAGCTTGAGAATCAACCATAAAGGTGAAGATTGGCAGTGGGATTTGCAGTCAGAGAACTTGTTTCCCTCATTGCTACCCTGTGATTTTGGACACATTTGATCTGTTTCAGCTTCCGTTTACTCACCTGTAAGATGGGGGTGATGAATGCCTTGCAGATTTGCTGGAATTAAATGAAAAGCATCAAAATCTGGCTCATAATAGCACTCAAAGATTATTTATATGCCATTGTAGGAAGGAGGTTCTCAGGGCATATGTTGGGATCCCTGGAAAAGAAGTAAAACAATTCTGGAGGATGCATTAATTCTTCCAGGTAATTGTACAGAAATGTCATTTTTGGTGGCCAAAGTTAATGCAGCTTCCCAAAGCACCGATTTCTTCTTTGGGAAGCAGTGTCTCCATCTTGGGTTCTGACTTAAATAAACTGTCTCTTTCACCAGTAACTTGGATGTGGAGCTTGAGGATCCACCACCCAGTGTGATGTGACATTTTGCTTCTTGTCATCCTGGTGTTTCTTGGAAGCATCGCTCACAGCACGGGTGTTCCTGTATTCACCACTAGAAACAGCCAGGGTTGGGGTTTTTGAAAAAAAGAAGAAATGCTTGCTTTCCTTTATTCACTTCAGAGGCAGCCTGCTGAATAGAGTTAATAATCTCAGTGTTTTCCTTCAGGCTATGATGATGAAGTCTGCCAATGGTAGGCTTCAATTTATTAATGAACTGTGGTCAGTTTGGTACTGAGACCTCAGACATAGAGGCATCTCTTGAAATGTTGATTGCTTTTTAAAATCAAAATTTCACTTGATTTTATTCAGCATCCCCGCACCCAATGCATACACTAATGTTTTTAAATTGAGAAAAGATGTTGTGTCTGATTTTGATTTTAGCAATATCAACCAATTATTATTTTCCAGGTCCCTTTCAACTTTTTTTTCAATTTGATGAGTTTAAATTAAATATGGATATTCAAGTTGATCTAATTGGTAATAGGTGCAAGTGTCTCTGTTTTTCTCTTGGTCTCCCCGACTGCCCACCTCCCAAGCCAGTACTTCCAAATTTGCTTTGTCCCTTTCAACAATACAAAGGCAAAAGGGTTCATACCAAATCTCTCTGGCCTCACCTATTGAAAGGCCCCCAAGAAAGAATGACGACGAAGGATGCTCCCTCCTTCTCATTCTCTTTGAAGATCCTCTAAGTGGTCTAGGAAATTGCTCGTGTCTGCCCCACCGAAGCGCTTCTTTATGTTTTTGGCTCTTGCCTCCTTATTTATTCTTCCATTAATGGGAGTGGACATGCTGAGGAAGAGATTCATCTGCCAGAAAAGATTTCCAGAGAGATGGCCTGCTACCTGGAGAGAGGGGCTGTCTGGTTTTCCTCTCCCTCGGGGTCTCTGTGAGGCCAGATGTTGCTGGGCCTTCATGAACCAGGGAGAGATGTTACAGTAACAGAAAAGTGGTGTCCTCTGGCGTGACTGCAGGGAGACTTTCTGCTTGTCAATCTTTTGGAAGGTGGAAGGAAAAGATTTCTTTGTCTCTGCTGCCCGCTTCTTCCATGGCGTGCTCCCAGGGAATTGATAGTTCTCCTCCAAAACAACCACCACCAGAAGCAGCCCACCAGGGATCGTCCTGCATCTGGGTAAAGAAGTTAGCATTCATTCATCAAAGTGCCTGTCATCAGGGTGAAACGTGGCAAGGAAATAAGAGGCTATTTTTGGAATTGAGCTGTCTATGCCTGAGACAGCAAGACTAGTGCACAACAGGGGAGAGTCCAGGAGCCCCACCGCCCACCAAAATCTACTTGAACATTTGTACTTGGCTTTCAAGCTGGACTTTCCAAACATGTGCACTGGATAGTGGTTTGGATCGACGTCTCCCTGGATGGCTTTCACTCGCCCTTGCTTCTCTGCAGCTGGCTGCTCTAAATGAAGGCTGGATGTTGGCTCTGTTACACTTCTCCGGGGGCTTGGATAGCCTCTGCAGGGTATCATTTATTGTTTTTACACATGTTTGACTAGTCCTGGTCCTAGCCGTCCTTGCCTCATTGGGGATTTTAACCAATCTACCAATTCTTTTTCAGCCTCCATTTCTTACCAGCCTGCTGCTCTTATAGCACCTGTCCTCAGGTTCTGTAGCTCCAGTTTGGTGGTCTCCTCTACTTGCTATCATTCACCCTCTTTTATGGTAGCTCTCACTTGGGGTTCACTATTTTATCTTCTGGGGGGCTGTGATACCACGTGGCCAATCCATGACAAGGTCCATGAACAAATGGCCTTGAAGTTCCACT
The DNA here is from genome assembly GCF_000951045.1 of Mandrillus leucophaeus. NCBI lineage: Eukaryota > Metazoa > Chordata > Mammalia > Primates > Cercopithecidae > Mandrillus > Mandrillus leucophaeus. Next base: position 992,889 of record NW_012103809.1, read on the forward strand.
GGGTGATTCTAAATTTTCATTTGGCTAATTTTCCAGGATCTTTCCAAGACCTCTCTTGAGACAGTGTAGCTAACACAATTTCAAGTCAGCCAGTAAGTCTGAAGTCTGCTCTGCTGCTGCTGCTGTGATGCAGAATTGGTCTTTGTTTTGATAGATGACAGTTTGGAAACATCTGCACTTTAATGATTCCTGTGAAATTGGAGTAGTCACTTTCAGTCTTGATGTTTATGTTGTCACTACCAGCTCTGCCAACTGTCTATGACTCAGCAGCCTCTTGAGACCCTGTCTGTCCTTTAGAATGAGTCTGCCATTGCACTAATGCCACCTGTTAGCATTTCTTTTTTGTTTGTTTTTGAGACAGAGTTTCACTCTTATTGGCCAGGCTGGAGTGCAATGGTGTCATCTCAGCTCACTGCAACCTCCTCCTCCCAGGTTCCAGTGATTCTCCTGCCTTAGCCTCCCAAGTAGCTGGGATCACAGGCGTGCACCACCACTCCTGGCTAATTTTGTATTTTTAATAGAGACGGAGTTTCACCATGTTGGCCAGGCTGTCTTGAACTCCTGACCTCAAGTGATCCACTTGCCTCGTCCTCCCAAACTGTTCAGATTACAGGTATGAGCCACCACGCCTGGCCAGCATTTCTTAGAGCAAGTTCTCCTTCCCTCATTTTCCCACCCACCCAAACATGTATCTTTAAGGACCTTGGGGGAAAATGTGGCTCTAGTACATTCAGAGCTTCTGCTGACCACCTTCTTGATAGTTTACATCTTCTGTCCTTTAAGCTTCCCGGTTAGAACCATTCAGTAGGCTTTCAGCATAAAGTAACTAGGATTCATCTCTTGCAAAACAACTGTTTGAGTAGTTTATTATAACTGTGCAATCTTTTGCTGTACATTTCAAGGAAAATCCAGCCCAGACCGGGAGTCTCATTGTTATAGTGTCCTTGCTCTTTCACCATTGGCTTCCATGGGTTGGGGATAGCCAGAGCTGACTGGGTTGGTCCATCACGGACATTCAAAGCTTGGGAGGAATAGACACGGCTCAGGACTATAAACTGACAGTTTATCGTTCTCCAGGAAAGTTGGGAATTGTAATTTGTCATCGTGATCTTAAAGTTTTAGGGCCTGCAGCTTGGCTTGCAGATGTCTTGGTTAAGTAGGGCTTGGTTCAGGGCTTCCTATATGAAATCAAACCTTACTTCTCCATAGACATGGAGGACAGGCATGGCAAATAGTGATCTAAAAGTTAGAATCACCAAAAAAAAAAAAAAAAAAAAAAAGAATCAAAAGCTTCACTTCTATCATGCTCAACTCTCGTTCGAGGATAATGGCTATCAAAGAGTGAAACAGACTGGAAAGTTCCCTCCTACCTCCTCCCAAGGTTCACTCCTTGCAGATGTGCAAATGGCAACAATTCTGAAAGGCATTAAGAAGAGGCTTATGCAGGTACCGTGAGATGCCTAAGTCGTTCCCAATCATTGCCAACCCTGGGAGGGCACTGGGGCCAGGAGACTTGGTCTAGGAAGTGGCAGAGAGTATAGAAGGTGCTTAGAGCACAGAGGGTGTTAGAACTAGGTCTTCAAAGGAAACCTTTGTCTATTTGTAGGACAGTTCCATATTCTTTTAGAATCAAGACAAAGGCTGAAAAGAGACCAGTGTCCCGCCCAGATTAAATGGGGCCTTTTGAGATCCTAAAATCTCCCGCAGCAACCAAAAATTAGGGCCCCACTCTTGCTTCTCAATGTTGACCATCCAAGTTATAAACAAAATCTAGACTCTGAAAATCAAACTGTCCACCCCCACCCCAACCCCATGAACTGTTAGGAGATTATTGACACCAGAAATCAAAACCCGAGTGTGGTCCCGGGCCTCCCATAGTGTCGGTGACACAAGGAGCTGGCACCTGCCACACATTCCTCAATGGCTGTATTGATTCTGCTGGGAAAGCGGGAGCGAGAGGCTTGCTTTGGATGAGATGGGGCCGATAAGGCCCAGAGATATGGAAAGAGCAGCCAGGCCCACGAAGACAGAGGTGCCGCTTTAGCAGCCTCTATGTGGCCCCCACCCTTGTCATTCTAGGAGAGAAGGGAAATTAAAGTAGTGAATTATTCCCTCTGAAAAACAAGTTTCCTTTGGGAAGAGTCTGCAGCCTGGGCTCAGGAAAGCTGGGAAATACATGTGGAGCATGCCGCTTTGTCCAGCCCCCTGCTGTGCTGGTATTTTCTTGGCTGTGTGTGACCTGCTGAGTGGGGACACCCGGCTGAGCTGGCAGGGCCTGTGGGGTCAGCCCAGGGCAACCCGAGTGGCCCCTCTGCAGAAGCCCTGGTGAGGAGACGGCTCCCTGCCCACCTCTCTCCCTCTCCCTCCTTCTCACCTGCTTTCTGTGGTGTCCCTGACATTCTCTCTCTTCTGCCTTTGTTTCCCTTCTCCCTGTCTTGCCCTTGTTTCTCTCTCCTCCTCTACTGAAGTTGCAAAGCACAGCACGCAGGGTCACTGGGACCCAGGCTGGCTCTGGCTGCCGTGACTCAGCGCACCCGCCCTGGGAGCCCCAGGCTTGCTGCAGCGCCCTCGTCCCATCATGCTCACAGCAGCAGCTGTGTGGTGGCCCTCCGGCCCCGCAGTGCAACGTCCCCGCACAGTGCCTGCCTGAGATCAGGATAGTGGCTGCACCCTTGCCTTCTCCTCTGGGTCTCATACCTGTGGGACTCTCCTGGCCTCCATTGCCAGGGAAGCCTGCCTGTCACTGGCCCGTCATGGCATATAGAGATGGAGCTCCAGAGCTAAACAAACAGTGGGCTCCTTTGCATTTCGCTGTGTGCGTGGCTCTTCAGGAGGGCCAGATAAAAAGGGTGCTGGATGGAAGTAACCCAGGTGTTATCCTTAGTGTGGGGTGTGACCCCTGCATTGGGGGTACAGGCAATGTGTACAGTGCGTGTGCTGCTGCCTGGGGACATGGCTTCTGTGCGGAAGTCCCAGCCCAGCTAGCCACCTTCTATTGGGGCCAAGGGTGCCCTGTCCTCACTGCACTGGATGAGAGAGCTGCTCTGCAGTTTTCGGTTTGCCTTGGGACGATTAGGATGCCCTGCCCCATCACTGTCACATGGGCCCAGACAGCTTCCCGTTTGTTTTCTCCTGTAGAATGTCTCCTCAGTCATCACAGGGGAGCCAAGGACTTAAGGTTGGGGAGCAGAGGCTGTCAGCAAGGAAGCTGATTGTCAGGGCCAAGGCCCAGCAACTGAGATGAGAACTCCCCACCAGAACTGAGCGGACTGTAGGAGCTCAGCAGAGCCTGTGTGGAACGTGCACCTGCAACAGGAGGAACAGGGGCAGGAAGATGCTAGCGGACAGAGAAAGGGGATCAGCCAGAGGCGTGTGTGCTGGGAGCTGCAGCATTTACCCCTGATGGCCCCCAGGAAGGGAGCTGTGCCCCTCCACCACCACCCTCAGAACAGGACTCTCAGATGTGAAAGCTCAGTTGTGTCTCAAGGACAAGGAGACTCCATCACTGTGTCCTCTCTCCCATCCATCCGCTGGACTCCAGAAAAATGCACCTCCATATGGCTCCTTTCAAGTTGGCCCCCAACCCCTCCCAGGTGTACTGGCCCCCAGGTAACCTGGAGGAATGACAGATAATGAAAGACACACCTGGGGCTTGGGAGAGGGATGTCAGAGCCATGGCTGGACCTGATGCTTTATTCCAAGATGAATTCTGCATTGGAACACCCCGGTCTCTTATGGTAGAAAATGGCAGGTACTTCCACACGGTCCCGCCATTGGGAATGGATGGGACACTTAGGCCTATTTCTCTACCACTGATTTCATTGTGCAGAAGGCCTGAATGACATGCAAGCCTCCCTTGGCAAAGTATTGGAAAAATGAAGGCTAAGTATTGGAAACATAAAGGCTTCATAAAGGACATGCTTTGGGCACCACAGCTGGGACCTCTCTGCCCAACTCTGTTCTCCTTCTGAGGGGGATGGTGCCTGTCTCTGCCACCTTCTTTTCTACTATAGATCATGGAGATTCTTGCTGAAGAACTTTCCTTAGGGAAAACAGGCATGTCTGTCTTGGATCATTTTTAAAAAAAAAAAAAAAAAAAAACAAAACAGGTCTCGCTCTGTTGCCAGGCTGGAGTGCAGTGGCACGATCTCAGCTCACTGCAACCTCTGCCTCCCAGGTTCAAGCGATTCTCCTACCTCAGCCTCCCGAGTAGCTGGGACTACAGGCACGTGCCACCATGACCATCTAATTTTTTGTATTTTTAGTAGAAACAGGGTTTCATCATGTTGGTCAGACTGGTCTCAAACTCCTGACCTCAAATGATCCACCTGCCTCGGCCTCCCAAAGTGCTGGGATTACAGGCGTGAGCCACCACGCCTGGCCTGTCTTGGATCTTTAGAGTTCATCTCCACCCCCGAAGGGAGTTTTAGAAGCTTCCTGTATGATGGGCCCCACTTACCTGTCCCACACTGTGAGATGAAACCCATTTAAATCTCATGTCCAAAGCCATTTTTTTCCTACAAATTGTGTGTGTGTGTGTGTGTGTGTGTGTGTGTGTATGTTGAGGGGTTATAAAGGAAAGCAGAATGTTTTATCATGGTTTTTGCTTCAGTGGCTTTAGGACAAATTAAAAGTCAACTCTGGTGCTAGAAAAAAAAAAAAAAACTTCCACTTAAAACCCGTGTTCAAATATCTGTAATGTTCATTTGGAGAAGAGAGGAAGGATTTGGGCTTTTTAATACTAATTGTACCTGAACGTTTCCCTATGGAAGCAGTTTATTAAAAGGGACAGAAACCTGTGCTGCTAAAGGCAATTAACATCTGATATATTCAAAGCTCAAAAGTCTTTGGCCAGGGGAATGCTTCTCCCTGCGTAGGAGCAGGCCAGGGAATTACCTTCTGCTTATGGAAGGAATCGTCCTGGGGGGCTTTTATGGTTGTTGGATTTTGTCATCTGTGTCACCTGATCACTCAACAGTTTTTTGCCCAAACCCACCTATGGCTGGGCCCTGCTTGTCCAAGTTGCCCTGGATAAGCACCTGGGGCCTTGTCTTGAGGGGGAAAATCACCTCTGGGCAGCTGGTGCCCCTGCCCTCGAGGGGGACCAGATTTCATTGTGCGTTCAACTTTGAAAAAGCCAGATCCCTTGAAAATGTCTCTCAGAACCAATACTGGGCCTTGACTGCAGCTGTGTCTGGGGCTGCTGGAGAGCCTTGCTGTCCCAAGACAGACTTGGTGTCTCAACAGGGCAATAGCACTACCTGTGTGTGAGCCTCTTGTCTAGAGGGCAGCGGTTCCAGTTCTAGTGTCACAGGTGCACGTGGACAGCCAGGGGCCTGATCTCGGTGACTTTGACTCATGGGTCTGGGATTGGGCTGAGAACTCTGCACTTTAGAGAAGCTGCCTGATGATCCCCAGTATTCGGCATAGGCCACCCACAAGTCACACACTGAGAGCTCCTGTCCCGGCAGCGGGGGAGGCTCCTGTGTCTTGGGTCTGCTTCTGTGATTTTTGGTTTGTTGCCTCTCTCTAGCTCTCTCACTTTCTTTCTCTGCCCTGCCCTTGACTGGTGAACCCATTGGGGCAAAGCTGTGTTACCTCCCTTTGTCCCACTGGAGTGACCATGTTCCTGTTGAATTGTCACCACATACATTTCCACTGGCCCTCTTCAGCCCATTCATCAAAACCAATACCAAGGGCAGTGGGAGTGAGGGGAAAGATTTTTCTGGAATCTGTCAATCTCTTAAAAAAAAAAAAGTATGTCAGTGTAATTCCGTGCAGAACCCAGGGTACCGACCCTGAATTGCAGACACAAGTCCTCTGAGGAGCGTCAACCTTCACAAATAGTTATACGTTCTTTGCCAGCACTTAACGTGGAATTATAAGGAAATTTAAGCATGGCCTGAGAGTATCTGTAGGAAGAAAAACAGGAGAGTTGAATTCCTCCCTTTCCTCTCTCTGGCCCTGATCCTTACTTAACAACAACAATGCCAGTGTCTGGCTCTAAAAGAAATAGCTGTTCTTACAGAGAAGGTTCTCTTTGTTGAGCATGGAGAGAGTCAGATCAACAGCAGGTTCACAGAAACCCAGAACTGCTGGTGAAGTTAGAAGCAAAGCCCTTTGACTATGTCATCTTGGTTCCATCCAGCAGAGAAAGAAACTGGAAATCCAGACATAAAGTGGTCTCTGCCTGTGTTCTGCCAGCAATTCTTCAACACCGATTAAGTATCCTACAATTCAGTCCAATTCTTTTTTTTTTTTTTTTTTTTTTTTTTTGAGACAGGGTCTTGCTCTCTCACCCAGGCTGGAGTATGATGGCATAATCAGGGCTCATTGCAGCTTCAACCTCCAGGGCTCAAACAGTCCTCCCATCTTAGCCTCCCAAATAGCCAGGACCACAGGCACACACCACCATGCCCAGCTAATTTTATATTTTGTAGAGACAGGGTCTATATTGCCCAGGCTGATCTCAAACTCCTGGGTTCAAACGATCTTCCTGCTTTAGCCTCCAATAGTGCTGGGATTACAGGGATGAGCCGCCACATCTGGCCTCAGTTTACTTCTGATGATAGCCACCTGGAGTTAGTTTAGCCACAGACCCAAGTTAAAGAGCAAGGTCCCCAAGGAGACTGCTTTCATTTCAGACACCAGGCACAAGTGAGGTCCACAGGGCAGCCATGCTTCTGTCTGTCTTGCCTACAAATTTGGGAGTTCACATGACCGCCCTTCACGTTTGATAATTTGCTGGAACAATTCACAGAACTCAAGAAAGTGCTATACTTACTCTCATAGTTTTATTATAAGGGGTATGACTCAGGACCAGCCAAATGAAGAGACTCTTAGGCAAGGTCAAGGGGATAGGCATGGGTAAGTGGAGCTTCCACACCCTTTTGGGTACACTGTCCTCTTGAAACATCAGTATGTTCACCAACCTGGAAGCTCCACTGAGCCTCACTGTCTAGAGTTTTTATGTGGGGTTTAGTTGCTCTGCACAACTGAATCATTGGCCACATGATTGAACTCCATCTCCAGCCCCCCAGAGGCCAGGCTAAGCCAAAGTTCCAACCCCCTAATCTTGTGCTTGGTTTTTTTGGTAACTAGCCCCCATCCTGAAGCCAGTGAGGCCCTAGAGAGAGTGTGGGGCTCACCGTGTACAATCTAGAGCCTCAGGAGCATAACAGAGACACTCAGGAAAGTCCAAGGGTTGTCAAAGCTTGGTGCCAGGAACTGGGGACAAAGACCAGATATATTTATTATTTTCACACTGCCCATGTCTGCTGGACCTTGGAAAGAAAGTTGTTGGTAGAAATCTTTGCTTTTTATATGACCAGATGGTGCCAAGATGGGCTTCATGGAGACTTTGGTCCCTAGCACTAAGAGGATGTTTTGGAGGAAGCTTACTTCACCAGCAGAATGAGGTGGGATGGGGAAAATTCCAGACTCAGACTGTAAATAGTGTGATCATGTAGTTTATCATCTAACCCAGGACACCTTTAAGAGCACAGGATGTTAGGACCTTGGGGTCTTCAGGAGACCCCCCTGCTGCACCCATCTGGCGGGAAAGGAAAGAGTGAATGGAAGACTGATGGAGGAGGGGGCAGGTAGTTAGGAGGGCCAGGCCTGGCAGTACCACACATGCCTTCTTCCCCACATTCATGGGCAGAATCCAGGCACATGGCCACACGTAACTGCAGTGGGAAATGTCGTCTGGCTGTGTGCTCAGGAGGTTGATAGAGGATGTGGGTTGCCAGTAAACACGTCGCAGCCGCCACGTGGTTGTTCCTGGAATGTGTGAAGCCGGCTGCTTCCTCGGGGCCTCCACATTGTCATTCACACTCTAGGAAATTCTCTCACCCCAGATGGCCTCGTGCCTCACTCCGAGGCTGCTCCTTTGCTTAGAAGATACCTTAACAGAAAGACAAGGCCAGGTGAGGTGACTTACACCTCTAATCCCAGCGCTTTGGGAGGCTAAAGCAGGAAGATCACTTGAGCCCAGGAGTTCAGGACCAGCCTAGGCAACATAGAGAAACACCAACCATACAAAGTATTTAAAGAATTGGCCGGGTGTGATGTACACCCAGCTACTCGGAAGGCTGAGGTGGGAGCATCACTTGAGCCCGGGAGGTGGAGGCTGCAGTGAGCCATGATCACACCACTGCACTCCAGCCTGGGCAACACAGTGATACCCTGTCTCAAAAAGTTTAAAATCCACAAAAACAAAAAAAATCCAGACAAACTTGTCAACACTACGTGAGATAGCACACTGCCACTCTGCACTCTCTATGCCCTAACTATTGAGTAATAACTTAGCTAGTTGGGGTTTTTACTAGTCAGAATTTTCCAGAGAAACAAGCAATAGGATATATAGAGAGATATATATAGGAGGATATTTATTATGGGAATTGACTCAGGCAATTATGGAGGCCAAGAAGTCACATGAGCTGTTGTCCGCAAGCTGGAGAATGAGGAAAGTGGGTGGTGTAATTCAATCTGAGTCCAAAGGCTTGAGAACCAGGCAAGCCAATGGTGTAAGTCCTAGTTGGAAGTCAAAGCCCTGAGTACTGGGGAGGGCTGCTGGTGTAAGTCCTGAAGTCCAAAGCCCTGGGAACTGGGAGCTCTGATGTCCCAGGGCAAGAGAAGACAATGACCCAGCTCAGTAAAAGAGAATTTGCCCTTCCTCTGTCTTTTTGTTCTCTCTGGGCCCTCAACAGAGGAGATGACACCTACCCGTGTTGGTGAGGGCAGGTCTACTTAGTCTACTGACTCAAATACTTATTTCTTCCAAAAGTACCTTCACAGACACACCCAAAAATAATGTCTTACCAGTTGCCATGCTCAGTAGCTTAAACCTGTAATCTCAGCACTTTGGGAGGCCAAGGCAGGAGGCTTGCTTGAGGCCGGAGTTTGAGACCAGCTTTGGCAACATAGTGAGTCCCCATCTCTATGTGACAAATTAGCTTGTTATGGTGACCCGTTCCTGTAGTCCCAGCTGCTTGGGAGGCTGAGTGGGCGGATCACTTGAGCCCAGGAGATCAAGTCTGCAGTGAGCCGTGATGGTGCCACTGTGCTCCAGCTTGGGTGACCTAGCAAAACCCGGCTGCAGAAAAAGCTGTTTTATCAGCTACGTGGTCTTTCCATAGTCCAGTCCAGTTGATACAAAATTAGCTATCACAGTGCTCTAGATTGCACGCAGTAGAAGCAGACTCTAATGAAAGAGAAAAATAACTCAAGGATACCAGGGAACTTACCCAATCGACAAAAAGGCTGGAGACTTAAATTCAGGAAATCAAGGCTCAGATCTAGTCGTGGGACAATGTGCTTTGGATCCCACCAATGGGGTCATCACCCTAGATACTGGCTGCCATTCTGCCCTTTCTTGATTTCACCTTTGAGTCACTCCCTCAGGTTATATACTGCAGGGTGGAGACATTTGATTGGCTTTAACGAAGTCACAAGTCCTTATTTCAGATGCTAGGGGACAAAGAGGGGAGCCATCTGTCATGGGAAATGGGGCTCTGAGCCCCTCCTATCTAGGTATTCCCCTACGTGGGAAGTGTTCCTGAAAGCTGGGTAGCAAAAGTAGTAAATATCCACTACAGCTGGGTATGGAATTCTTGACTGATGGCATCATTTTCATATTATTTAATTTTTTAATGTGTATTTTTGTTAAGTTTGCTATCCAGTTTGTGTTTATTTGTAAATAATTTTTATCGCTGGGTTGCTTTTAAGATTTTATGTGTTTGATATAGTTTCACTAGATGTGGCTAGATAAGAATGTATCTGATCTACTTGGAACTCATAGGGCCTTTTCAACTTAAAGATGTTTGCCTTTCTTTAGTTCTAGAAAATTCCCAGTCATTATGTCTTCAAATACTACTACTCTCCTATTACTGTCTTCAGAAATTCCTATTAGAAATATGTTGGACTTTTCATTCTCTCTTCCATGTCTCTTTACAGAGAGAGAGTCATATATTTTGGCCATTTGACTCTGTGGTATATTTGAAGAGATTTGAAGAGATTTCTTCAAATATACTGTGGGATCCTTTAGTTCTGTCTTCAGTTGTGTGTAATTTGATGCTCATCTGTTTAATGTATAATCTGTTAAGTAATCTGTTTAATCTGTTAATTAGACAACTAATGTTTAACCTGTTTAATCTGATTTTCAGTTATATCTAATCTGATTTCATTATTATTTTCAATGATTATGGTTTTTATAAAGTTCTATTTGACTCCTTTTACATCTACCTGTTCTTTTTTCATGTTTTTTCCCTATAATTTTGCTTTAGGTTTCTAATCCTTCTTTTCTTCCTTCCATTATTTTAGGTATTCTTCCTTTTTTTCTCTAGTTTTTGTTTGTTTTTAGTTTTGTTATTGTTTTGGTATTCTTCCTTTAGAGCTTAGTTCAGACAACTCTTATCCACAGTCTCTGGGGTCCTCTGGGTTCTCCCTTGCATTCCAGCCATACTCTTGCGAGACTTTGTGTAGTTGATTCATTTTTGTTCAGGGGTTCTTTTCAGTAGGAAGTTTCTGTCTCATGGTAATAAGTGGTTGATTGTGTTTTACTGAGAGTCCTTGTCCTGCATTGTGAAAATTTCCCTCCAGGGGTTCTCTGGGATCCTTGAAGTTACAGGCAGGGTGGTTCTATTGGGTAACATAGGCAGGTGGAGAAGACGAATAAATTTAGAATTATAAACCACCTAAAAATGTTGCCCGTCTCTTCTCCCAGTATAGGCCACTGGCCTGAGTTACTGTTTGTCCCTTTTCCTTAAAAAATCATGAAATCTGGTGGGGCATGGTGGTTCACACCTGTAATCTCAGCACTTTGGGAGGCTGAGATGAGCAGATCACTTAAGGTCAGTAGTTCGAGACCAGCCTGGCCAAAGTGTTGAAACCCCATCTCTACTAAAAATACAAAAAATTAGCTGGGCATGGTGGCTCACACCTGTAGTCCCAGCTGCTCAGGAGACTGAGGTAGGAGAATTGCTTGAGCTGGAGAGGCAGAGGTTGCAGTGAGCCGAGATCGTGACCTTGCACTTCAGTCTAGGTGACAGAGCAAGACTCTGTTTCCAAAAAAAAAAAATTTGCATGTTCTCTCCTGCTTCAGAGCCAGGAAGACTGGGAGTTAGAAGTTAGAAAATCAAGTTCAAACAGGCCTTCAACAATTAGGTGACTTATTGGCTTATGTAGTTGAAAAGGGAAGGGATAGCCCGCAAATGACTTAGGCTCTTACACCCACTGACATCTCACATTAGACGACCTTTCTCTAAAGCCTTCTCCTTGCCTTTTATCCTTCCATCCTCTCGAGAACTCTCAAACACAACTCCAGATTGATTAATCCTTTAGCATCACAGCTCGAAATGTTGCTGTCCAGCTCAAAAGCCTGCAAAGGCTCACTTTGAGCCGCTGGTGGGAAGTCCGAAGCATTGTGGTTGGCAGCCTAGGCCATTCATTTCTCCAGCTTTATCTCATCTGACCCTGCTTGACACATCCTTAAATCCATTCCAGCAGAACTCCTCTCTCTTCCTCTCACCCCCACTCTGAACTGTCCCTTCTCTGAAGGGACATTTGCCTGTGGCCCTTGCCTATGTGATATTTGCCGATGGCCTTTGCCCGTAGCATCCCTGTTCTGGTTTGTACTGGAGTTATTTGGTGTCTGTTTCACACCACCGCTTTGTTCACTAAGTTCTTGGAGGAGGGAAGCCATGTCTGACTTACCTTCTATTTGCCGTGGTGCCAGGCAGAAGGCATGTCACAGAAGAATCGCTTCAGTGGGTCTCAGTGAATCGGGGCCCTCCCAGTGCTCTTGCTGGTGAATGAGTGAAGCCAGGCTAGCGGTTCCTGTGCTGCATAGGGTGAGCATGTGCACTTCAGCAGAGTCTCATGAGGAACCACTGGCTCAGTATTATTGCATTAGCACACAAGGGCTCAACCCTGGCAGTGAGGTGGGAGTACAGCCAGAGAGAGCATTGCCCCTGCACGGTGTCTCCCTCTCCCTCTTCTCCTGGTTAGGCCCCACTCCATCATTACTCTTCCTTCAGGATACCCTCCTGGCCTGGCAGCTGTCTTTAAAGTCCCTGTGCAGCTTCAAAATGGTCCCTGTTTGGACGGCAGCAGATCCTGCCTAGTACCATTGTCTGATCATGTGAATGTGACGCCTTCCCAGTCAGGCGCCTCCGGGGTGTACCGGGCAAGTTGGCCCAGTCCTCCATAGGCCTTGCATGCAGCAGGGCTCACAACACACCTCTGTTGCTCAAAGGTGTCCAAGTCACCCTGTGCCCAGTACTGACCCCAGGGGAGACAAAACAGACTCCATAAGACATTCAAGCCAACAGTCAGGAACCTGATATAGCTGTTGGGTGGCCACACTTGTGTCTAGGAGGCTGTTCTGAGCCCAGTACGGCGCCTGGCATGTGGCAGACTCTCTGTGAAGGAATTAATGAGTTGATGGGTGCGTCTTTTGATCTCCTCCAACAGATTACAACAGCAGTGAATTGAAAACAGCTTGCAGGAAGCATGAGCTGTATGTGAGTTTCCAAGACCTGGGATGGCAGGTGAGTTCTCCAGACATGGAGGACAAAGGTCCTTTCTCAGCAGTTTACTCTCATCTGAATGGTGGCAGCCATCACCAAACACCCAGAGCTTGAAGGCTGAGCTGCTTCCTTCCATGGAAGTCCTGAGGAGCCCTCCCCAACGCTCAGGCTCCTGGAGTGAGGCAGAGGAAGCTTAGTCTGTGGGGACCAAGCGCTCCAACACTTTCCTGGGGTGCCTGAGCTCTGTGATCCCTCAAAAATCAGTAGCCACATTTCCCAATACTCTTACCTCATCCTTTCACAGCCCATAAGACATATATTTATTTGGGCATTTAAACGAATTTTAATTGAGACAGGGTTGGAAAAAAAATTAACTGATGGTTAACTTCTCCAGTGGCTACAAACTGGCTCACCCAAACGATGCAGAAGCACACACGTCTGCCCCATACCTGAGAGCCATCACTAGTTTGTAAGGAAGGCAGCAAATTTCATCATAGGTGGTGAGCAATAAAAGATAGCTTCCATATGCAGGTGGCACTACTTCCACAGGCGCACCGTGGGCTCCTGGAGGGGCTATCTTGGGTCCAAGCACATATTGCTGGCAACCTACATGCTTCCAGGTAGCAGCTGAGGCCCTGTGGCCTCTGCAAGGAGCGAGGGTTCTGGGGTCAGATCGACCAGGTTCACTTCCCAGCATTGCCAATCAAATTCCTAAGCCTTCCTGCATCTGTCTCCTTGCCTGTCCAATGTGAAAAATACCTTTTCACAGCATTCCTGAAAAGCACAAATCGTGTGAGAAGTGCATGCTAATTTTTTCTTGCTTCCTTTGCATTAAATCAAGGACTGGATCATTGCACCCAAGGGCTACGCTGCCAATTACTGTGATGGGGAATGCTCCTTCCCACTCAACGCACACATGAATGCAACCAACCATGCGATCGTGCAGACCTTGGTGAGCTTTCGGAGACTCTGTTTTCTAAGTGGGAGTAAGCTGAGACCAGGTGTCATTTCTAAGGTACCTTTCTCCCCTTCTGTTTTGGAACAGGTTCACCTTATGAACCCTGAGTATGTCCCCAAACCGTGCTGTGCACCAACTAAACTAAATGCCATCTCAGTTCTTTACTTTGATGACAACTCCAATGTCATTCTGAAAAAATACAGGAATATGGTTGTAAGAGCTTGTGGATGCCACTAACTCGAAACCAGATGCTGGGGACACACATTCTGCCTTGGATTCCTAGATTACATCTGCCTTAAAAAACACAGAAGCACAGTTGGAGGTGGGACGATGAGACTTGGAAACTATCTCATGCCAGTGCCTTATTACCCAAGAAGATTTTAAAGGACCTCATTAATAATTTGCTCACTTGGTAAATGACGTGAGTAGTTGTTGGTCTGTAGCAAGCTGAGTTTGGATGTCTAGTGCAAGGTCCGGTAACTGCAGAAACCACCGTGAAGCTCTTCCTCCCCTCCTCCCCCAAAAACCCACCAAAATTAGTTTTAGCTGTAGATCAAGCTATTTGGGGTGTTAGTAAGTAGGGAAAACAATCTCAAAGGAGTTAAATGTATTCTTGGTTAAAGTATCAGCCTGTTCAGTACTGTCTATCAAAGGTAGATTTTACAGAGAACAGAAATTGGGGAAGTTGGGGGAACGCCTCTGTTCAGATTTCATTCCCAGGAAGTTCAATTTCATACATGACCCACAGCCCAGGCCACAGCCAGGGCTCCGTGGGGCGCCTTTGTCTCAGTCATTGCTGTCATATGTTCATGCTGGAGTTTTGTTGGTGTGAATATATACTTATTTCTGCCAAAAATACCATTTCTACACCTCAGTCCTCCATTTGCTGTACTCTTTGCTAGTACCAAAAGTAGACTGATTACACTCCGAGGTGAGGCTGCAAGGTGAAGGCAATGCTGCCCCTCTTCTTTATCAGAACGGTTCTTTGACCAGCACATTAACTTCTGGACTGCCAGCTCTAATATCTATTTCAGTAAAGCAGTTCTCTGCCTGTTTACTATACAGCATACCGTGCCACAAGGCTAGAACCAACAAAGAAGATAAAATGAGGGTGCCCAGCTTATAATAGTGATAGGGGGATAAGCGTGCTGTTTATGAACTGAAATCATGATTTCCTTTGTAGAAAATGAGGCTCAGATCAAATTTTAGAGTATTTTCTAAATGTCTTTTTCACAATCATGTACTGGGAAGGCAATTTCATACTAAACTGATTAAATAATACATTTATAATCTACAACCGTTTGCACTTACAGCTTTTTTTGTAAATATAAACTATAATTTATTGTCTATTTTATATGTTTTGCTGTAACATTGAAGGAAAGACCAGACTTTTTTTAAAAAAAGAGTTTATTTAGAAAGTATCATAGTGTAAACAAACAAATTGTACCACTTTGATTTTCTTGGAATACAAGACTCGTGATGCAAAGCTGAAGCCACGCTTGACAGTTGTGCTTCTCTAGGAGGCTGGGTTTTTTAAAAAAAGAATTATCTGTGAACCACACATGATTAATAAAGATTTCCTTTAAGGCAGAGGTTGGTTGAGATGCTGCTGTTATCTTCTGCCTCAGACAGTATAAGTGGTCTTGTTTGTAAGATTGCTACCACCAGTTACTTTGGGCCAAGTATCCACATCCCCTTGCGCGTGGGAGGTGGGTGAAGGGTGTTGGACGCAAAGTGGTTATTACGGGAAATAGCTCGATGGTGAAAGAACAAACACCTTGGAGCTTAGTCCTATAAGTGCTTATTCCCAAAGGAGATAGTAAAAGTGTTTAATCACAAGGATAGCATGAGTTACAGGACACTGGCATCAACAGCTGCCACAGCCGTGCACACCAGGGCCAGAGCAGTCCCGCTGACATCTGTCTTTGGTCTTGAGCTCAAATGCATCCCATTCTTCATACATTAGAAGGTCGACCTCCTTGAAGCAGACCAAGTATAGCAAGCGTCTAAAAGGACTACTGAGGAACAGAATCTGGAACTCTAGTTAGGGCCCTCCAGCAGGGCTGCAGAGCCTCCCTGGACCCACACCTGAGAAAGCCTGTCTGGTCTTGTCGCCCCAGGTGACAAATACAACTCCTTGTGGAATTTTCCATGCCTACCCTTCTAAGGAAGACATCCAATCTTAAAGTTCACGTAGACTGGCTTCGTGTTAACATGAACTAAAGAAACGTTTCACCCCATGAGAAACAGAAGGATCCCTGAACAGTAACTGATTTGACAAGTATGGACACGTCAAGTTATGGCATCAGCATTGTCTTACTCAGGCACAGTCAGAAGTAACGCTGCTTTCATTATGGCTAACCTCTCACATTGAGAGAAGTCTTCACAGAAACAGAAGCTCCAGCAGTGGCCGTGAAGGTATCTTCCAAAGGTGTGGGGTTTTGCATTTAAATCTGCTCCATGCTACAGACCAACCACAGTACTGAGTCAACTGTGACCTTAAGATCAGAGGAACGGCAATACTGCCACAAGGCCACCTTTCCAGAATTCGTAGGCAGTTAAACTATGCTTTGGATGTGCTTTCTTTCACCAAAATCACTCAACTCAGGAACCAAAAATAGTCCAGCAATTTGATTTCCCTCAACTATATTTTAGTCTCAAAGGAAATCATTTAAATTTCATCAAGAGAAGGTCAAAGGGGATATATCGCCACTGAAAATACTTAGTTTACACAGTGACCATGAGTTACACATTTACTTGGAGAAACTTAATAAAGAATCTGTAGAGTGTGTTGGCTTGGAACACACACACACACAAAGAAGATACCACACGCTTAGTATGTTCTGCTTTCTGAACAGCCACCACCGGGAACCCAGTGGCCTCTGTGGGACTGAACTCCTAAATGCGGGGTGCAGGAGCCGGGCAGGAGAGGTGACTTCCAACTGTGTTTCTAGAGTTCGTCCTTCGCTTGGCCCAGGACAAAGCGGTGTAACGAGTCAAGGTCTCTGCCTCCACTGTGCTCACTGACTTTCTTCCCTCCTCGGAAAAGCAACAATGTGGGGTAGCCTCGTACCTTAAACCAAAAAAGAAAAACGTTTGCAAACCAGCGGTCCAGATCACATACAAATTGCTTCCTAAATAAAACCAGATACACCCCTACTGTCGTGGCTGGAAAATTCTGTGGCTAATTTTTAAAGGTATATATCCCATTAAAAGAGGAGCAGACTATTTAGAAAGCAAAGCCGTGGGGCACTTCTGAATTCAAAATGACATCATTAAAGATCAGCATCAAAGGAACGATTTTACCCTAAAGTAGACCCTTTCAGTCTTTACTGTGCCCACGATCACCTGCGGATCTGCTGAAGATGCAGATTTGGATTCAGCAGGCCTGGGAGTCTGCATTTCCAACGACCTCCCTTGCGATGCCCTGGTGGTCCGCAGACCAGACCATGAGAGCAAGATCCTCTTGAGGATACATTTTTCAGTTGCAACTCGTTTCTAAGAATTTTAGGGCACAAGAAACAACTGGTATCTTTTAATGATAAGGAAACTATGTCTGGGTTACGTCTATTCTCCATCTAAAAGGCTCCAAAAGTGTTTGAATAACACAAAAGGAGAAATAAAAATGACAAATCTTCCAGGCCATCAGATTGTGCTAACAGCTTGGAATGAAGGCAGTGGTTAACCCAAGCACAGGACCGACTTGCTGGCATGGCCCTTTCAGAAAGGAGGTTATGTTGAAATGATTCTGAGATTCAGCCCCTGCATTTTAGAATGCTGGCTTATGAGTGGAAAATGAGCGACTCGGGTATTTATGGCGAAGGCTACAGATCACTGGTCAATCATCAAGAGTAGCGGTGTGGGAAGCCCCCCAGTCTATGGTGTGGGGTCTGTTACTTCATGGCCTTATACTCAGACAGCAAGGCCTGAAAACCTGCACTGAAACATGGATACTAACTAAAAAGTGGGCGGAGAAGAATGCCTTTCCTTCGAGAGAGGATCTCTTTTGCTTCTCAAAACAACTCAAAGGAGACATAAAAGCCACATTGTTGAGAAGATGAGGGCGGAGCGAGTGATCGTGGTTAAGGCACAGTTCCCTCGGGATCTGCTCCCATAAGCAGCCATCCGAGCACCCACCGAGTACTTGCTGCAAATACTCCGTTCAGCAGTGCAGTCTACTTCAGCGATCTTGACGCCTGCCAGGCCAGGGAATTCCTTTCTAGAGAGTTCCTCCCAAGTAGGAGCCAGATTCTTACAATGACCACACCTAGGAAGAGAAAAAGGACAGCTTGTTGAAATCCTGGGTCAAGATCATTCACCTACACTTTGCTGCCATGACAAGCCCTGTTTCTTCTGTATGGGACAAACAATTGCCTAGAAATTTGTAAAATACCAAATTCTCCCACTGGGTGCACATTAACTCTTCCTCCTCCTCCCATCCCAAACGAAGAACCCAAACGTTGATCTAAGGTAGACTTTCAGACAACGTGACAGAAGCAAGCCAGTCTGAAAGCAAGTTGAGATTCTGAGACCATTCCCATGCCATGGTCAACTGCACTAACTGGTTTATGAAAGCACCAGGAGCAGAGGAACAGGGAAGACAGCAGATGCCACACAATTTCTAAAAAAGTCACCTGAATGCCAAAGACATTTTAGATTTGATCGCTTAGGGTCTCAGAATTTCAAAACCGTTTTAAGGCCTCCTTGGTACTTCAGTGATTTGGGGTGAGCATCAAGGCCATGACTAAGTTTGGTTCAAACCCTCCCTTCTACCCGACTCTGTTCCCTTGTCTCTTCTGACCCCCTCCTGCCGTGTGGATGGCTCCCCTTCAGCCAAAGGGAATCCTCTTTCTTGATACTTGATCTATGGAGCTTTAGGTTTTTAAAAGTTGAAAATGATTTGAAAGGCATCGCTACGGTTCGTTTGAGTCCTGTGCTTATTAACTTTTTACCCCTATGGTTAGTTTCTCAGGAATATGTGGAGTGTAACAAAAAGAAAACTAGCGCCTTTATCATGTTTAGATAAAGAATTTAATGTTGTCCTGAACACTCTGCTTTTCCAAATGGATTGTTTTATTTGTGAAGACAAAAAGTTACTCCCATTTTTTCAGCTGAGGGAACTGGGGTTCAAAGGAATTAAAGGACATTCACGGTAAGTCTTAGAACCAAGGTTGTCTGGATCTCACACTATCTGCAATTCATTTCTGCTCTGGTCTCCAAGACCATGTGGCACGCAGGTCCAGGGAACTGCGTAGCACACTGAATGGCTCTAACAGACTCTACTGGATTTCTCTACAAAAGAAATCTGACTACTTAAAAGAACCGAGGAGCAAAACTACATCATGACACTCATTGTTTCGCCAAAAAAAAAAAAAAAAAAAGCCATCTATTTGGAAAAGTGCAGATACCACAACACTGAATATGGCCATCATAATTTGCCTCAATTTTTGTTTTCTCCCAAGTTGATAGAACTTTAGCCTCATTCTCCATATATAATTAAGGCCACTGAAGTTTAACATATTTGAATAATGATAATGGTTCCTTATTTCCTACAACATGACCTACATGTAAATGCAACACATGCCCAACATTGAGTCTGGAGGGGTGGCAGATGAGCTGGAAAACATGATGTGACTTAGTACACATGAACAAAGTAGTTTCTAATTAAACAGCCACTTACCATGGAGCATAAAACTTGATGAAGGTTATTCCTTCTGCAATGGTGTCATCGAAGTTATTTTCAGTGAGTGCCAACACAGTGCCCTTCAAGGGAGGGAAAAGCCACAGTTCAAGTACATCCCTTAAAGTTGAGCAGGGCCATGCTTTGGAATTGCAGACACATGAATCAGTAATTTTTTAAAAATGCTGTTATGCAGGCTCCAAAGTCACAAAGAAATACCTACACAACCTGCATTTCATAGGCTATGTACGAAGGGAGGCTGGCAGCCTCTGAAGGGCAGAGAGATCAGTACAAGTCCCTGGGTCCCAAGCCTGGGAGATGCGGTGAGGAGGTGGCTGGACACTGTACGGGGGTGGTGGGGGCAGGGGCTGTCTTTTGGGGATGAGGCAGGTTGAAAACTCCCAGGCCATTGTTCTGACAACGCTCCAGGGCTCTGTGGTGTGGACCAGGCAGCCCTGGGTGTCCGACGCTTGAGTCTGCACCTCTAGGCTTGGAGTCTCTAGGACACCCACTGAAGTCTGATCCTCAGCTGCTTTTCTCACTGGCCACCCTGTTCTCCTAGCACCCTTTTCACATCCTCTCTATGCAACAGAAAGAACTGAGTTACAATAGCACAGGCAATGATATGTGTTTTATATTGAACATAAAAATGGAAAGCAGCCTGTTCTAAGTCAATGTGAAAAATGTTGATGGAAGCTCTGGCTGGAGAATTTAAGGGAAAGGTGCTACATGGTAGTCTGCTTTAAAGCCATTCTCCCTTGACAGTTCTTTACAGAATGACGTCTATGTGTTTCTCCAAAAATGGATCTGCGATTCTCTCCTGAGAGCAGGAATGGGATGATTTATCATGTGGCTAAGTGTACCAGGGCTGCTCCATTTAAGTCTGGCATCGAGTAACATATGTCAGTGACGGAGGCCAAGCGGGGCCATTGTGGAACACTACCATCTTTATGTCCAGAAACATGACGCCGCACGCACTGAAAAGACCCACTTCATGGTGGAAAACTGTATTATAAATAGAAACGGTGCTGTGATGAAAACATCCATGGTATATAATTATACTCAATTTGGGATGACCTTTGTAA
The DNA here is from genome assembly GCF_000951045.1 of Mandrillus leucophaeus. Taxonomy (NCBI): domain Eukaryota; kingdom Metazoa; phylum Chordata; class Mammalia; order Primates; family Cercopithecidae; genus Mandrillus; species Mandrillus leucophaeus. The sequence goes on from NW_012103809.1 coordinate 1,013,142, forward strand.
CCACCATGACACACATACTCCTCTAACATATGTGGTCCTAACAACTACAAAACCAGCTGCTTGCTTCTTCAACCAAAACATCAACTTTTAAACAACACTCAGGCCATCCCTGACCTACAAGAGTCCAACTAGGGATGGGGCCGTGGGGGTGAGGAGGCCCTGTATGGCCCCACCCAGTGAGAAGGGGGTTGGTGGCTCCACTGGTTTTTCCAAATCCCATCTCCTGGCCTTCAGGTGTGGCTTCTACCTGAAGAGGATGACACGGGCACTCTCGTCCAGTGCAGACCTCCTGCCGTAGCCCCAGGCTCATGGATGGAACTGCCATTGAACACTGCCACCTACGCAGCCGACAGCCGTGAAGATCAACACCTTGAAAACCAAGCTCATCCCTTTTCCTCGAGCTCTAGCTCTGGCCCTGCCCCTGTGCTAGGTACCGTCCTCCACCAGATATGCAGGAAGGAGACTCGCCTCGGACCCTCCCTCCCTCTCCTCCCCGCTGCACAGCAGGCTGGACTCCTTATGCTGGCTTTCTCCTCCTCACCATCCCACAGTCACAGCCGCACCATGAGACGCATTATCTTTAATGGCCTAATAGAGCAGCTTCCCACCTCCAGCACGTGTGCATGCCAGTCATTATCCTACAACTCCACTCTGCACAGAACTTCCGTGGGCTCCCTGTGAATATGGGATACAGGTCGTAATCCTTGGCCAGCTGCCCACATCCTCTCAACTCCAGCTCCTCTCTCTCACTCTCAGGGATCCTACACCACACCCCGACCTGTCTCCCCCGTGTTCCCCCAGCCCCAGCTCTGGCCCTGCGGACACGCCGGCTGATCTCTGCTGGTGCGGCGCCTCAGCGGCAGCCCTGCCCAGCCTATCTGTCCAGCACAGATCCCATCAGTCAGCTCCTTAGGGACACTTCTTGCCCATTTGCCCCCACTTCTCTCTAGCAACCAGCCCCGCACACATTTCTGCCCCAGCCCCCTGCCATTGGCTTCTGTGTCTTCTCACCATTTGCCTCAGAGACCTGTATGCTTCAGAGGCAGGAAACCGGTCTTATTTTTATTTCCTGGTGGCCTAGAATAGTGCCTGTGATACAACAAGGGCTTGATAAAGCAGAACAAATGAATCTAAAACCTCCTGCTATCTGAGGGGAGGAAGGAAACCCCACAGTGTGTCAGGACGGCCTAAGCAGGTTACATCTACAGTCACTAGCCTGATCCCCGTGGATGCCCTCTTGCTTACAGGTCTTCTAGGGCCTTTACAACAGAGGTGAAAGGAAATGCCCGGGACAAGGTCAGGACTAGAATCGGGGCCCCAGGGCCAGCAGCCAAGATTTCACAGCGGAAACCTGCCGAGCATAGTCATCCTTTAAAATGAAGAGGAAAGGAAGGATTCTCTAGAGATTTTTGACACCAGATACTGTCTTGGGATTTGTCTCATATCCATGTCATGTTTTTAAAAGGGAAGCTTTTGTTTACATTTACCCCTGAAAGCATGCAAAAGTTGACACAAAATACATGTTGAAAACGCAGCTATAGCCAACCATCAGAATGACTCTGTCCCCAAACTGTCATTTTGTCCAAAGCATCTGAGAAGGCCCTCTGAGGGTGGGTGGTTGGGGCCGGGGGCCATGGGCCTGCATGGATCCCGACCCCAGCAGGCACCCACCTTGTCAGCCTCGGGCTCGGCTGCCAGCACCGGGGCCTCTGAGGGCTTGACGGTCTCCGTGGCTCCGGTCTCTGTGCGCTGCAGCTGCAACTCCACGTACTCCCTCAGTGACTCCAAATCCCGCTTTCCCTTGTACTGATCCACCTGTCCGAGACACGGGCACACTGCTGAGTGAGTCCACTTAGGTGTTCTGAATCACTTAAGCCTTCCTCCAACCCCTGCTTGCCCAGGTCAGATCTCCCAGATGTCTTAGCTGTGGTGCTAAGTCTGTATGTTCGTATTTAGACGGGAATGTAGAGAGGATAACTGAACGCTTCGGCTTTGGTGAGAGAACTATACAGGCCCCTCTTCCCTCCGTGGGGTTATACATCACGGAAGTCTGGGGCGGAGGCCTGCCAGCGAGCTATTATGCTGATGGGGAACTCTGAGCCGCTGACCATTGGCCAGGGAAGGAGGGAGAGAGGCAGAACCGGACCAAGTGCAAGCCTTAGCTCTGTTCAAAGGCCTGAAGGTTTGTGTTCATGACCAGAGCACAGTTAACCCTATGACTGTAAGATCTGGGTTATTCTAGTGATAACTTGGGCCACTGAAATGTTTCAAGGTAGTGTAACAAATGAATTTATCTCCACAACCCGAATCTTATCAATTAAGAGAAAGACATTTGTTCCATTATACATATTTCTCCAAACCAGTGCCCTAACAATCAAGACTGGCAATTCACTGTGCCCATTAAACCACTCAGTAGCTCAGCCTGATGGGGTTAAGAGATGAAGAACTCTCAACACCTAGAAGGGCAGACGTACCTTTTTCCCATCTCGGAACCAGAGAAGAGTGGGGTAGCCACGAACCTGGTTTCCAGAGCAGAGTTCATAGTGCTGTGTACAATCAACCTGAGAATAAAGGCAGACCAACTTCCCAGTCAGTTTCTTCATGGACCTTCTTGCTAATGGGACTACTGGATGCTTTGTACTTTACAAATATTCTTTTCAAAATCCAGATTGTGTAGCAACTCTGCCAGCAAGGTGCAGTTTTTGAAGAGAATGTTCCTAAAAGCTACGCTAAAACATACCTGAGCTAAAGGGAGTAAGGGAAAGATTTACTTTAGAGGTAAGATGTATTGTATTAATAGCTCAGTTAAACATGCCAATTTTTAGGAAGCAACACTTCAACTCAAGCAAGTCAAGTCAGCACCTGGGAGCTGGAGTCAGGGCCCTGGCTTGACATCTGCTGGTGGTGGTGGTGCTGGTGGGAGGGGTTAGCCTGGCTGTTGGTGTCTGGGACCCAGACCAGTTCACATGCCAGCTTAGAATTTCCTCTCATGCTCGGGCTTAGAGGGTCTTAAAATCAAGAGGGAGCAAGAAGTGAATTTTAAACAGGAGTAGTTGGTATATAATAAAGGTAAGACTGAAAAGATGTCAAGATTATAATCCGTCCTTAATTCTATAAACTGAATTTACCAACAAGCACAGCTCTTCAAGCTTTTTATTTCATTTCAATCTCAAAAAGATTCCGCTTGCCCAACATTTTCATGAAACATCTTGTTCTAAGTCATTGCTTTCTTTTTTCTTTTCTACCAGCACGAAAATCGGCAGGACTAAGTTGTTTTTCACTATGTCAGCAAACGGGGGTAAAAATACTATTTCAACACCTAAGACCCATCAGACAGCAGCTGAGGTGCAGAACTGAAGTACAGCAGGCCTCAGCCCAAGGTCGGCAGAGGACAAACATTTTTAAGGGTCTGGTGTAACCCAGCCACATGTGCCAGGGATGAAGGGCTTCAGCATGGTCACCTAGGCTTGTGTCTGCTAGGATCCTCTATGGACATAAACCTAAAAGAATATCCCATAAAATTTCATACAATCATTAAGTAAGGATACAAGGAATGGGGTAAGACAGTTGACAAGATTATTTTATAATTACTTCCCCGCAATGTTCAATAAATATAAACTGATAATCATAACATGTATAATTAGTATATATTATCATAAACGTTTAAGAGGCAACAGTGAGAAATCCATTTAACTGACAACAAAAGTGATTGCAACTTACTAAGCATCCGCCCCGTGCCGAGCATCACACTAAGCAGTGTACTTTCTCCTGCCCAGACACCACACAGTAGATCTTAGCTCAGTTTTGCAAAGGGGGAGACCAGGCATGGAGAGGTTTTGCCCAAGGTCAGCCAGCCAGGTCTACCCAATCCCCAGGTTTACGCTTTTGACCATCTCACCATCCCAAGTAGATCATCCTGTTAACCATCATCCAGTCCTAGACATGCAGCGTTACTTTTGTATACAAATCAGCCCCGTGGCAAGGTAGAAAAACGAGATTTTTAAGAAAGGAAATCTATGCATGGTGTCTGGTGGGTGCTGGAAAGTGGACAAGAATAAAAGTGATATCCCTGGAGCTACACTGGATATTTCCAGAAAATCCAGTTACACAGAAGTTGTCAGACATCACTCTTGGCTTCTCTGTATAAAGTGGGAAACCCTGGAAAGAATCCCAGGCACAGTGCAAACTGAGGGAGGGTCTTCTACGTGCCTGGGTGAGCACAGGGCCAGGGTCCTTTTAGAGAGGGCTCTTGGGTGAGGTCGAACGTGGATGGTCTCCAAGTTCGTCCAGTGAACATTCTACAAGGCTCGACCCCGTATCTTTGCAGAATAGGCTCTGGGGCTGCCAATTCAGATTTGGCCATCTCTTCAAAATAAACAAAGCAGCCGAGGCCATAATTTATCTCTGGGCTGTGGAAAAGTCAGCAAAACTCAAAATCAGGCTGCCATCTGTGAAGGTGAAATGAATTATCAAGTGGCACACTAAATGGAATTAATAAATCAAGTTTGCGACTTTGCACACAGAATGAATAATGGGCCACTCTGCTAATTAATCCAGCCCAAAGCAGTCCATTTCCAGTTTAATAAGGGCTTTCACTCACCTTGCCAATCTTGACAGTTTCGGAATGTTCAAGGCCCAGAGCCAGCTGCTCCCAGGTTGGAGCCAGAGCTTTGCAGTGACCACACCACGGAGCGAAGAACTTGATAAAGTGGTCGCCTGGAGTGGAGAGCCAAGGCAGAGACGGGGGAAAGAGGAACTGTAATTTATGTCAGACCTCACTAGAGAGTTAATTGAAGAATCAGATCTTTGTCCTGCTTAGCAAATCTCAGTTCAGCATGAGCACTTTAATGGGTACAAAGGGACTCCATCAAATGTGTTTCTATTCGTGAGTTCATAACAATACTCAAAACCAAATTTGTCATCTTTGATGGACAATCAGCAACAACTCATTATTTGGAAAACTGTAATAAAGGGAGAGAATAGGCATTTCTCCCACCTCTCCCATATGCACTGCACCACTGAATAACCAGGTGATAAATGAGGACGAGTTTCTCTTGGTTAAAAAATGAAGGGACACTTGAATGAGTCTCGGCACTTCGCAGCCCTAAGGAATGAATGGAGCCAGGCCCTGCCCGTCATGGTCACCCACATCCCAAAGAGAGACAACTGGACACTCTGTGCCCCCACCAGCTATGAGGTCTTCCTGTGCCCCCAAAAAATATCACACTGAAACTGATTCTGTCCCCAGACCCAACTACCAATTTACAGGAAACAGAGAAATCAGGGAAACATGCAGACCACACTACGGGGACACAATTAGCAAAGTCTGGACCACGGGGAGCTCTACAGGTGAAACCACCTATGTCTTCAGCAAGAAAGAGAAAGAGATGTCTGGAGAACATGCAGGTTAAAAGAGCCTTAAAAGATATATACACACACACGAAACTACAGTGCTCGGGAATGTGCACTTCAGTGATGAAACCATAAAAGGAGTCGTGATATGGTTTGGCTGTGTCCCCACCTGAATCTCATCTTCAATTCCCACGTATTGTGGGAGGGGCCAGGTAGGAGGTAACTGAGTCACGGGGACAGGTCTTTCCCGTGCTGCTCTCATGATGGTGAGTACATCTCATGAGATCTGATGGTTTTAAAAATGGGAGTTTCCCTACACAAGCTCTTTTTGCCTGCCAATATCCACGTAAGATGTGACTTGCTCCTCCTTGCCTTCCACCACGATTGTGAGGCTCCCCTGGCCATGTGGAACTGTGAGTTCTCCATTAAACCTCTTTCCTTTGCAAATTGCCCAGTCTCGGTGTATCTTCATCGGCAGTTTGAAAACAGACTAATATAAGTGGTTTCCACAAATGTCAGGAAAGCGCCTTCTTGGAGAAGAAGGGAGGGCGGGCTGAGCTCTGGATGGGACACGGGAGGCTGGCAGTTTTATTTCTTGAACCGGACAGTAGTTACAGTGTGACCACTCTATAAAAATTCATTAAGCCCTACATTTGTTCTCTCGATCTGTATTACATTTTATCATAAAAAAAAGTTTAAAAAGTAAAACACCCTGTCTCTACTAAAAACACAAAAAATTAGCCGGGCGAGGCGGTGGGCGCCTGTAGTCCCAGCTACTCAGGAGGCTGAGGCAGGAGAATGGCATGAACCTGGGAGGCGGAGCTTGCAGTGAGCCAAGATCGCGCCACTGCACTCCAGCCTGGGAGACACAGCGAGACTCTGTCTCAAAAAAAAAAAAAAAAAAAAAGTAAAACATCACCCCCTTGGCTAGGGGACACACACACACAGAAAACAAGCCCTCACAGCATCATTCTTTGGACACAGGAGGTGTTTAGCTGTTCTACCCTGACATCGGGCTGATACCAAACTGAAATCAGGCTGCAGTCAGGGAGAGAACGAACCAGTGGCATGTGGCCTGGCCTCTGAGCAGGACTGTGCCACGCTAAGGCTAACAGCTACTGCCTCATCAGCACAGCAACGATGCACCTGAAGAAAATGGTGCAAAACTTCCTTTAAAAGTTAACAACTTCCATTTAAAAACGTGCAAGGCTGAAACCATGTGCAGGTGCACGCTAGATCCTGCACTGTAAGATGGAGACAAGCTCTCCGGGAACCTCATCAGAGTACTGATGGGAAGCCAGCAAGGGCAGGAAGCCACCATGGTGCCTACATGACACAGCTCTGTGGCAGTAACCCACTCAGGGAGGCGCTGGCGAGGCCTGCCAGAGCCGGTCTGTAACAGGTGATTCGGGAAACACATCCTGCTCAGAGCCCAAGCCAATTCCAGCTGCAAATGCACTCCCGTAGCAGAATGGCTGAAGTTCCACTGTCAGGGCACCGGTACGGATAAAATAACAACTTTTAACAAAATGGGAAACGGCTGAAGGCCTCATGATCAGTTACTGTGGACAGTAAGTGTGGTGGGGGAGGGCTTCTGACTCCCAGCAGGCACAAGTCACAATGCCAGTGGCAATCCAAGCCCTTTCTCACGTTTCCAACCCAGTCTTCTAAGGGGATTTCTCTCCATGGTAGCATTTGGTAATGGGAGTCAGCCGGGAAGCCAAATTTGCTTTCAAGTCATTCGGCGTTGGGCCAAGTTTTCTGAAACACATCTACGGGTGAATAAAGGACGCTTACATATTCACATTGGAAATTTAATGGGGATCATTCTGATATTGGGAGACCATTTTCAAAAAATGGGATGTGGTACAGAAAGATCTTTTAAGTGGAAAGAGTAACTAATTTGATTCACGTTATAATGGTGTCATTAAATTCTGGGTTTTGTTTGGTTGTTTTCTGAGACAGGGTCTCGCTCTGTCACCAAGGCCAGAGTACAGTGGTGTGATCACAGCTCACTGTAGCCTTGACCTTCCAGGCTCAAGCGCTCTTCCCACCTCTGCTCCAGGAGTGCCTGGGACTACAGGCACACGCCACCATACCCAGCTTTTTTTTTTTAAATCTTCTGTAGAGACAAGGTCTTGCTTAGGCTGATCTCGAACTCCTGGGCTCAAGCAATCATTCCACCTTGTTTTCCCCAAGTGCTGGGATTACAGGCATGAGCCACTATGCTCAATCTCAATTCCGTTTAGATAGGGAGAAGCTTTTGTTTCTGCCTGAGGTCATTAGGCATATGATTACCATTAATACACAGGCATACCTCCGAGATACTGTAGGTTTGGTTCCAGACCACTGCAATAAAGATAATATCACAATAAAACAAGTCACACACATTTTTGTGCTCCCTAGTGGATATCAAAGTTATGTTTACACCATAGTCTATGAAATGTTACACCATAGTCTATGAAATGTGCAACAGCATTATTTCTTTAAAAACAATGTACCTTAATTAAAAAATATTTTATTGCTAAAAAGATGCTGACAGAGGGATACAAAGTAAGCACAAGCTGCTGGAAAAACGGCCAGACCTGCCAGATGCCGGGCTGCCAAAATCCTCAATCCGTAAAAACTGCAGTATCTCCAAAGTGCAATAAAGTAAAGAGCAATCAAGCGAGGCGCGCCTGTCAATAAACACTCTCAGCCAAGGATGCACTGTCCAGCTAGCGTGTGGGTAATGAGTGCTTAGCATTAGACTTGGCATTTCCATAAGGGCACAGACAAAAGGAGAACTCATGGTTAAGAGGAGGTGCACTGAACAACGGTCCCAACAGCTCCTCAAGAGTGACCCTTTGTCAGTGCCACTGATGCTGCTAAGAGCTCTTGAGTGGCAGGAAGGAAAAGCCCAGCACGCCAAGGAGTAATAGTCAGTGGTTCTCTGAAGCTGGCACCAGGACCTCCCCCTTACCTTGTGCGACGTGCAGCTCAAAGTTGCTCGCTGAGAGCTCATACAGCCCCTGCTTGAGCTCAGGGGCCCTGGGCGGTTCCACTTCTGGCTCTGGTGTCTAACAAGAGGAAATAAAACAGTCATGGGTATGTCAGTGGAGACACAGAGAAACCATCCAGGAGGTGACTGTGTCTGTGGGGAACCGCCTGCAGAGGCCTCCCTCACTCAGCAACCTGGAACCTTTGTACGATGCTGCTGTGCTGAGTAAGGGCAGTCAGGAACTGATCTCATCAAGCCCTCTGGAAGCTTCAGCAAAAAGCCTCCCACCAGCCTCACCCTCAGTGAAAGCTCTAGGTCTCAGGCTCCAGGGCAGCCAAGTGATAGCTGTCCCTATCCCAAAACCCAACCAAACAAAGCAGACAACGTAAAGGATAGTCTTACCTTACACCCTGTCCTCTTCTTTGAAATGTGCTTGGATACTTCACAAAGAATACAAAATACAATGCCTGATGGACATATTCTGAAGGGGACAGCACTTGCAGACACCAGGGTGCCCAGCACAGTGGCTCACGCCTATAACCCTAGCATTTTGGGAGGCTGAGGCAAGAGGACTGCTTGAGCCCAGCAGTTCAAGACCAGCCTAGGCAACAGAGTGAGACCCCATCACTACAAAAAAATTTTTAAATTACCTGAGCATGGTGATGTGCACCTGTAGTCCCAGCTACCCGGGAGGCTGAGGTGGGAGGATCACTTGATCCCAGGGCTGGAGGCTGCAGTGAGCTGAGAACGCGCCACTGCACTCCTGCCTGGACAACAGAGTGAGACTCTGTCTCAAAAAAACCACAGATACCAAGGTAGCAAAATGGACAAAGCTGAGAATGAGAAACTCAAGGACCAGGAGGGCCTGGTTATCCTTACTTCACACAAATGACAGGGAAAACTGTGAGGAAGACACAACTGTGGAAGACGGATAAAGAGAAAAGGAGGTGATGAGAAGGAAAATGCAGGTGAATGAAAGGCGACAGAGAGAAAACCATGGCATGAACATAAGCTGCACCTTCGAGAAAGAAGGTGATTCACGTGACTAAGTCTTGTACAGAAAGAGGGGGAAAGGGGCTTTTCAAAAGACGCTTCTGACAGGACCCAAGCAGACAGCGATGCGTGCAGCTGTCTAGTCACAATCCTACACTTCTCGACTTTTCAGACCAGGTACAGCTGTGGCTTCCAACTAAAGTAACCAGAAATGAGGGAAAGATAATGGAATCACTGTTCTGCTGCAGACACACGAGTGTGTATTACTCAGCTTTTATCTGGGGGTTCATATTCCTATTAAAAAGAATATTCAAGCTAAGTTGTTAAAGGCTTTAAAAGTGCTGACAGTTCAAAGCTGTGCAGGGCTGGAATCATAAAGAACCGTAAAGTTTCCCTTCCGCTGCGAGCGTGTCAAGACTTTCAAAGTGCTAAATACCCACACGAAAGAATGCCCGAGGGAAGGATGGCTACGTGAACAGTCAGTGAGTTCACATAAGGTGAAATAAAACACTGTGTGCCACTCTCCATGAGATGTTCAAGGGCCTTTCACTACGAAGTGTTCATTTACGGCACGTGCGGGGCGCCCCTAGTTGCTTCCTGGGTTCCTGGCAGACTGCAGAGCAGTCCCCCGGCCCCGGAACACCACAGTGCATCCCAGAAACAGGTGGCATCTCACCCTGCAGTGGCAGCAAACGCTGATATGGTTCTTAAGAAAGCAACCTGGCACTATTCATCAAGAGCCATAAAAATGATCTTGTTTTTTATTCTTGGCCTTACAATTTTATGTCTGGGAAGATTATATTCTAAAACTATCACTCAAAAGAAGAGGGGGGAAAATGTCCTTTACAATGATAAACTTGTTCCCTACAGCATTACTGATGATGGAAAAAGTATACATAACCTAAATATCCAGACAGAATCAGAGTTGAATTATGGCAAATCCACATGATAAAATAATGTAAGACATGGTCAATATAAAGACCACATAAATATGTAAAATCATTAATAAGATGAAACATGTTTGTATGATTATAACTGTTCAAGAAAAAATACAGAAGCAAACATGGAAATATAAAAATTGCAGAATGTACAAAGTGACAAATTGTCTTCTGAGTTTCTTGAATATTGCCACAACACTTTAAAAAAATCTAAATTTATCCCACATGAATATTAAAAAATGTAGGTACTAAGTTACTTAGGTATACAGATAAAGAACTTGCTTTAAAGTTTTCACCTAAAAAGCTAAGAGAATTCCGGTTTGCAGTATAAAGTATGCACACTTAACCTTTTCCAAAATAAGGCATATGGTCATTGTTTCTGGCAATTATCTGGGACCTCCTATTGCTGGGAGACACTACAATATGGCAAGTTAGGTGACTGTGGTTCTGGGGTGGCATGGGGGGATTCCACACAGCCATCCTGCTCCCACACTGAGGAGACAGAAAGTCCCTTGCAGAGTCTGGACTCGGCCCCTCAGCCCTTCCCAAACTGCAGGTGAGGCCACCACCTCCACTAAGGGAAATGGGCCGTGAGAAGAGGTCTTTCTGCCATTCTGATACTGCCTGCCGGTTTCTTGAATAAAGCCATCACAGAAGACTGGCTTTTTTGGTGAAATTTATTTGAGGCTATTAACTCCTCCTTCAAATTGGCTTCCTACCATCCAATATACGTGTCCCCACAAAGACAATATTTTCATAAAGGAAACAATGTCAAATTTAAATCTGTATGAAAGTCACACCTGCTTATTCAGCTTTCTTGCCAGGACAAAGATGCAAATTTCCTGAGAGGTCTGTGGTTCTCCCTTTAAGCTAAAGTTAGGTAAGTCTCTGGTTCAGTGACATACATCACACACCAACAGTCTCCACCACACAGTTCAGAGAGTCTTTTTTTTTTTTTTTTGCAACGGAGTTTTTGCTCTGTTGCACAGGCTGGAGTGCAGTGGCGCGATCTCGGCCAACTGCAACCTCCTGGGTTCAAGTGATTCTCCTGCCTCAGCCTCCCAAGTAGCTGGGATTACAGGTGCCCACCACCATACCTCACTAATTTTTGTATTTTTAGCAGAGATGAGGTTTCACCACATTGGCCAGGCTGGTCTTGAACTCTTGACCTTGGGTGATCCACCCACCTCAGCCTCCCAAAGTGCTAGGATTACAGGCGTGAGCCACCGCACCCAGCCGAGTTGACAGAGTCTTTACAGGTGAGGGATGGAAGTACTGAATCAGCAGCCAAGTTTCTGATTAGATCATCAAAGATGGGGCAGAGCGGAAGAGCCGCACAGACACACTGGAAAATGGCATCAGTAAGCGGCAAAGCTCCAAAAGGACCACCACAGACCACCTTCAAATCAGTGGGCGCCTAGCTGGTACAAGAAGGTAGTCCTAGGTCTTTGTTGAAATTGAAAGTACAAAGACTTCAGATGCTCTTCCTAGCTCATCAGGATCCTACAGTGTAGGAACACAGGTCTTCTTCCAGTCCCTCTCCAACACACCAGCATGACCCACCAGGTCTACCCGGACTCCCGGGGCCTGAGCGCTCGGCATTAATCAGAAGAAACCACCCACAAAGGGACACTTAACCAGTGGGTTATGATCATGATGATTTATAACAAAGTGAAGACTTCCAACATCAACTGGGAAGGGGGAGGATTATAAATTCTTTTTAGTACTTAATATTCTAAGAGTCTACAATCTCCTGATATTAGCCTTAGTATGGGAAGTGCATTAAGACACAGAGTATTAACGGTACAAAATGATGTTATAAGCAAAGCCCATTAGGGACTCAGGGACTGAGCACCGAGAAGAAAAGGAAGGATCCACCCTACGGGTACAGCTGGCGGGCTAGGCCTGAGCCAGAGGACTGCAGGTGGTAGAGGGCAAAGGTCGGGGGGATGGGAGGAGGCTCCAGTGCTGGCTTGGATAGGAGATTCTAGGCTGGGCCCGGCCCTGACCCCAGGTGGTCCAGAGTCAGTCTCAGATGCTGGGGAACACTTGTGAACTGTATTACCTGTGACGGTGGCAGGGTGGCAGTGTTAACAAGGAGTAAGTTCTTATCTGTGAGACCACACAAGTGACTTCCCTGAAGACTGACTACAGCCAAACAAGGTGCAGGTGGCAGGAGAGACAAACACCAAGATGGCAGTAACTGTTGAAGCTGAGGGTTTAGTCTTCTCTTGACTTTTGTGCACATTTCGGTATTTCCATACCAAAAAAATGTTTGTAAAAGTTCATCTGTACCTATAATATCAATGAGCTCTAAAAAAAAGTAGAGTTGCTTTAAAATGGCAGCCTGAATCATTAACCTCAACTGGCCTCTGCCCCGTTACATATTACCCCAAAGACGCAGGCAGGGAGAAAGGGAGGGAGGGAAGCAGGTAGGCACTGACCGCTGGCTCCTCGTTCAGTGTCTGTAGCATCCAGTTTTCCAGTGTCTGGAAATCCCGAGGACCCTGGTACTTCACAGCTTCTTGGCCTGGCTTGAAAAGCTTTAAGCTGAAAGAATAGCAAAGGATTAGGCAGAGCAAAAAGAAAGTTGTGTTACCAGAGAGCAAACTCATTTAGTGAGACAATTAGAAAATGGGCTGTCAAGGGGCTGCAGCCAGGCACACATCCGCTCTTCTCTGATAAAACGGAAACAAAACTAATGTTCCAGGAGGTAATACATTCAGTTAATCCTAAACTTTTAGAAGTTTCTGATTTTATTCAAGGAAAACTAAAATGAGGTGAAAACTTCCAGCCTCATGCTGTGAGTGAAGCCTTAAAAGCTACAAGTATTCAGTGCTCCTCTGTAGCAGCCTCGGGCCTTCCCCGCAAGCAACTGTTATGCTTTCCCGGCTTCAGTAGTTGTTGTGCATGGGTTCAGATTAGGACCGGAGTAGATACAGTGTTGTTTCGCAATCAAGGTATTCTTCCAGGCCACCCTGGCAGGTATTCAACTCTTGCAAAGCATGAATATCCAGTTACCGTGAGAATTCAAGTTTCCAGCTATAAGAACATCCGTGACATTGACTGATGCAGTCCATTCACCTCCCCATAGAAAAGGAATCTTTTCTTTTTCCTACAAATGTTGGCCTCTGAAGGAATCTGCAGAGAGGATATGGGAGCAGGCTCTTTAACTGTAAGCGAAAGCCATCACCAGAGGATGAAATTAACACTCCCAGTTCCTGCATCCCTCCAGCAGTCATGGGGAAACATGCTCTAATGCGCTAGATAAAAACTCACAGACTACTAATAGAAAAAAAAAAAAGAAATACCGAGTACCATTTGTTGGCAAGCCTGCTCATCTAAAACACCTGCCACTTCTACAGCACGCATGTGGATTTTGTGAGTAGATGTCCAACGTACAGTATCAGAATTGTAAGATGGCAACATATGTAAAAATCGGACATGAGGGTTTGAATAGTGGCTTAGTTCAACAACAGCTGTAACAGAAGACCACAGACTGGGTGTCTTAGAAACAACAGGATCTATTTCGCCTAGTTCTAGAGACTGGGAAGTCTGAGATCGAGGTGCCAGCAGAGCCAGTGTCTGGAGAGGGCTTTCTGGTTCACAGATGGCGTCTTCTTGCTGTGTCCTCATATGGCAAAAGGGGAAACAGAGCTCTCCAGGGCCTCTTTCATAAGGTATGTAACCCCATTCATGAGGGCTCCACCCTAATGGCCTACTCCCTCCCTAAGGGCCCACCTCCTATTGCCAGCCTTGGGGATCAGGGTTTCACCTATGAATGCTGGGGGACACACATTCAGTCCATAAAAAATGGCTAATTCTCCTTAAAATGAAGTCACATGGCTAGATTAGGCTTTGAAATGAAAACAGGCATACTGGCCTTACCCAGAACCTAAGATGGTACCATGGGGCATAGGTAAGGTCCCTAATGTGTCTCCAATGCAAAACATACACCCAGCTTCCTCAGCAGCTCAGTCTCATAACCACAAAAAACAGCCAAAACTTAACCAGATTTGGCCAGTACACTGGCTACTTCACAAAGTTCAACATGATAAGCAACTGCAACATCTGCGGTAACAAAGATGATTGCCCTCACCTAGCCTGGCACCTCCCCAGGCTCCCACAAGGTGTGTTCCGCACCTGGAAACAGAAACTGCTTCCTGCACGGCTCTGCCTCCCACCAGCGCTCTTCAGGAAGGGAAATGGGTGGATCCTCAAGACATCAGAAAGGAACAGGGACTGTCACACTCATTCCTTGTGTCTTTGCTAAAAGTAAAATACAGTAAGACCTAGCCTATGATTTTTGTAATTTGCTATTCATTTGAGCAAAACAAAAAATTAAAAAAAAAAAAAAATCTCTTCTTGTTGTTGGACTGAAAATCGTTCTAACCTGCCCAACAAGTCTGAGATTCTTCCTCGGTAAGTTCACAGAGCCCAGGGATAGAGTGGGCACTTCTGGTCCAGACCTTCCAGTTAGTTTGGGGCATCTGACTTCAATTCTCACTGTCGAGGGTGGTGAGGAAGGCGATGGAGACTGGGCCACAGGGTACAAGCCCAAACAAAGTATTGCCCCAGGTTTCTGCTATTACCACGCCTCCACACCGGCATCTGAGTCTCCTCTTTCAAGGAGACAGCAGGGAGAAAATCTCCATGTAGGTATTGCCTTGGCAAACAGCATGATGAAAGTTCTATTACTGTAGACAGTGTTATGAGTTGAACTGTGTCCTGCAAAACAGATCTGTGTAAGTCATAACCATCCATCTCAGAAGGTGACCTTCTTTAGAATAAGGTCTTTACAGAGATATTCAAGTTAAAATGAGGTCATTAGGATGGGCCCGAATCTAGCATGACCAGTGTCCTTGTAAGAAGGGTTAATTTGGACAGAGAGAGACACACACACACACAGGAAGAAGGGCACATGAGGACAGAGGATGGCAGTGATGCATCTACAAGCCAAGGAATGCCAAAGATGACCAGGAAACCAACAGGAGCTAGGACGAGGCAAGGGAGGATTCCCCTACAGGTTTCAGAGGCAGCATGGCCCTGCTGCCGCCTTGATTTAGGACCTCTGGCCTCCAGCACTGTGGAGAATACATTTCTATTGTTTCTGGCCACCCAGTTTGTGGAATTTTGTTATGCACAGCCTAGGAAACTAACACAGGTGGTTTCCTCCGTCAGTCCTGCCCTGCTGTAATGATTCACGACTGGCCCAACAGGAAGACCTCAAAACATTTACCTGAGCACAGCCAGCCATCTCTAGGGGGCATGGGAGCCCAAACTCCCTGCCCCTCCAATCCTTTACTCCAGTTACACTTGCCAGGGAAGAATGACATGAAAGCTCATGTCCTGACACATGCCTGGACTCAGGCAGGTACAACATCTGCTTCAGGCCTCACAACCACCCTATGGGATGGGTACTTTCTTGGAGGAGTAAAAGCTCACTCAAGTCCATCTACAGATGCCCCGACACGACCACATTTCATACAGCACATTCCACCTTCTGCATTCTCTGGGGGGAAAGTAATCTGTTCTCGGGAGCTTCTGCAGGGCAGTGATGGTCACAGAGGTTCCTTCCCAAACTGTGTTCAGTGTGATGTAAGCTCGTTTTTGTTCTTTTTAATAACACAAAACCAGCCCATGGTTTACTTGGGAAGACCAGATCTTCTCATTAAAAATCTAAACACATGATCCAATACGGGCCTTTTTAAATTTGTGACTTTTTAAATTTGTGATGGTTGTTGGTGAATACCAACTATGGAGTAGCTGATATTGCAGCTGATAGCTGTTATGGCCAGGCTTAGGCGGAAGCCTTCGCTTCCTTCTCTGACGCCCCATTAACACATACCACTCTCAGCTCCATTACAGGTCCTGTGCCACCTTCCCCGTGGCATGGTGTGTGGTGCACACAGTCTCAGGCCACAGATGGTCAGCAGGTTAAGAGGAAAGACACCACAGCCAGCCCACCCCGGCTGCCCCTGAACTTTGACAGCAGTAGGCTCTCCACAGGTAAGCATTCACCTCCTCGCCCTCATCTCTGCTCACTACCTGCTGCTTTGGGAGGCTCTTGATCCATACTTCAAAAGCAATACTATAAAGCATAGAAGAGTTAATGCTTTTATGTAGATACAGATAGTAGGCAATTTTATCTCCATTGATCTGATTTAAAGTAAACCCAAATTATGGCACTTACATTAGCAAGTAGTCACCAAACACCAAGAATTCCAGAGTCCTTTGTGGAAATGCCCACATTTCCAGACGGGAGGGTAAACCCTAACATGTATCGGGTGTGCTCAAATTGGTGTCTGCACACATTCCATGTAAGTCCCATAACAATGTTTGGGGGATCACCTTACTTACAGGTTAAATGATGAGGCCAGAGCTGGGTGGTAAGTAAATGGGAGAGCTGGGATTTGACTGTGACTTCTAGGTTCAAGCCTAGAGCTCCCTCCACTTTTCTGCCTCCCAGGTTTGAATATAAGCTCCAATTTTAAGCTTTACTGATGGCCCCCTATAATACCCAATTAAGCAATAAATTGTATAGAATTGACTTCATTCCTCAATTGAAACAAACAGCAAGGAAGTGACCGTGGCAATCCCTCCACCTCCTTCAGAAACAGCTTCTTCTCTCTTTTGAAGAACTGCTTTCCCCTCCAACACTTGGCACATGGTGTGAATGGGCACGTGTCTTGCTATAAGCTCCTGTTTCCCTGGCCACAGTGACTATTCCTGGAACGAACACTCCAGCCAAGCAGGGCCAGTGAGTGGTGAGCCCTTCTGTGCAAACAGATACAGGCCTGGAAAGCCATCATCTCAAGGGAGGCGCAGCAGAAACAGACCCCCGACCCCTGAAGCTGGGTCTCAGAGGTTCCTCCACAGCCTTTTAAATAGTCCTTTCTTTCTGTTTAATAAGAGAACAATTATATTTCTAGAATTGAGAACGTTTCAATTTCTATTTCCTATAACCAAAAAAATTCTTCACTGTCAAGGAAGTAAGTATCATCGTCTGTCAGACTCTATACTTCTTTCCAACAGAAACAGCCCTGTGGGAGTCACACGGGAAGGAACTATAGGAAGGGTGTTTGCGAATAAGAGTCACTAGAAAAAGCAAGCCAAAATTGATGACAGTCTACGCACACTGTGTAAAATGTACCAGTGAACATCTAGCATGGCGGGGCCACCATTTTCGTCTTGCAAACACATTCTCTTATAAACACGAAAACCCAACACTGATGAATTAAAGGTTATCCAGAGTACGAAAGGCATCTAAAATAGACACAGCGTTAAATGCAATTTCTCCCTAATGACAGGGACTGCCTCCTTAAATTTAGTATCTCTTCACTCCTTTACCAAAAGTTTAGGACTTTCTTTGTAACCAGGAACCACCTGGGAAGTGTGCCCCCTTTCTTCCGACTTACGTGGGGTATCCTCGCACTCCCTGGGCGGAGCACACATCGGAGTGCGCCGTGCAGTCCACTTTAGCCACATAGACTTTGGCATCTTCCATGCTGTTATATTTGTCTCCCAGGTCATTCCAAGTTGGCTGCAGCCGCTGGCAGTGTCCACACCTGGAACAAGGCAAGAGTACAAGCGCACTGAGTACCAGGTCACAGGGCAGCTGGCCCACAATTTCAGCCCTGTCCAGGAGGCAATGGGGCTCTCAGTCCTTTCTTTACACCACTGCAGATGGCAGCTCCTGGACCGGTACTCCAGGACCTCTCCCCCCTGCTCCCTCCCCTCCAGAGTCGCTGCCCTGTTCGCAGCATGAAACCTCAGCCTTGTTCCAGCATTAAACTTAGCAGAGTGTTGTTCTGGATCCTACTTGTTCTGGCCCTGCTGACCTCCCACTTGACTTCTATTCCAGAGTCCACCCTCCTTCCCTTGTGGCCTAGTCCTGAGCCCTACTGCAGCATCTGCAGTGTTCCCAAAGGGCTATCGCTTGGTTTGGCCCTGGGACACGTTCTCTGACACTTCCTCTGTAAACTCCACCTAACTAAATCTACCCGCCCTTCAGGTAGATTGGGTGTCACCTCCTCCAGCAAGTCTGCCCTGACTCCCCGGGCCATTCAGTGCCCGTTCTCTTCTCCTGCCCTTCTGGAAAGCCCCTCTACTCCTCCCTTGACAGTAGCTTAGCACCTCCTGCCATATCTGCTACTTTTACTCACAAACCAAACAGCGACAAATACAAGGCAATCTCAAAATTTACTCAATTGCAATTTTCTCCAATGAGGAGGAAAAAAACATTTGTGGCCACCTAAACTTCTAGGGTTGAAGTAAGCAAACGTCTATAGTATTTATTGTATGAATTCAGTTATGTACAAATAGTTTTAAATCACCTATCATTTAAAAGAGTGTATTAATTAGGCTTCTTCCATGCTTCACATTTCATGAGGATATCAGCATCCTTCCCAACACTAGATCTTGAGTCCTACAGCTGACCACAGCTCTTCCCGCATTCTCAGGACAGTATGTCCACAGTGCCATACCTGAATTTTTAACGAGACAACCCTAGAAACTTTATCCCAAGTTTCAACTACAAT
>NW_012103809.1:1034560-1035958 GCF_000951045.1 Mandrillus leucophaeus
GTGATGACTCATGCCTGTAATCTCAGTACTCTGGGAGGCCAGGGCAGAAGGACTGATTGAGATCAGGAGTTTGAGACCAGCCCGGGCAACATAGCGAGACCCTGTTCCTACCAACTACAACAACAAAAAAATAAGCTGGGTGTGGTGACCTGCGCCGGTAGTCACTGCTACTCCAGAGGCTAAGGCAGGAGAATCACTTGAGGCCAGGAGTTAGAGGCTACAGTGAGCTATGACTGCATACCACCGTGTTTCAGGCTGGGTAACAGAGCAAGATCCCATCTCTAAAATAAATAAATAATGAAGAAAGAAAAAAGAAAACCCATGGACAGATTTATTCCACTGAAATGGGCTCCAATTAAGTAGTATATTTAATTGCAATAGTTGCTGAGAATACTCCTGTACAGAGAGAAACTGTTAGTATTGCCTGATTGTTTTATGTTACAAAGTAATTTCCATACCACTAGTAGTTCTAAAAATTCGAGTCAGTTGGTTCTTGGGAATTTGAAACACAATGTACTTCATATGTACATTGTTAATAAACCCACACTGGTCCAAAAAGTTGATTTAACTCCAAATGGACTGAAACACAGTAACAGCCTGAATACAGGGTTAAGAGAAAAACGTTTCTCCCAGTTTGAAATATACAATTTCTGAACTGGCCATTTTTCTTAGGGTACCTTCTCTCTATGCCTTCCTACATCCCTTTCCCAAGTGAGCCTCTGCTTAGCTCTAGGGAAGAATACCAAGTTCTGCAACAAGCACCTGCAGGCTATTCCAGCCTCTCAAAGGTCTTGTGTCCTAAAATTATGGCTTTTCTGCCCTGGCCTGTGATCACTTCCCTTCCTCGGGGCATCCCAGCGCTGGCAGGAAAGCTGTGCACATGCTTGTGTGAATCACAGGAAGCCCTTCCGTGGGATGAGTGCCAGGGTAGGGGTCTCTCAGGTCAGCAGCGAGGCCCACACCAAAGCCCCGCCCAGAGAACCAAAACAGGAGGGACCATCTGCTCAACTGAGGGGCTTCTCCGGATCTTACACATAACAAGTGACCTAGCCCCGAGAGAGCAGGGGGGAGGTGACAGGACAGCCTGGAGTTGCGGACCAGTGGGCTCCGGTCAGAGAGCACACCCACCCTGAGCTGCGGAGAGGTCGGGGGGGAGGGGGGGTGGGTCCAGAATTCGCACTACCTTGGTCTTTCCGGGGTAGCTCGGCAACCCTCCTCTGCCTGGACCACTCCTTCCTATCCCATAAAACACGCACAAAGTGGGAAACGACACTTTCCTGAGTTCTATTTTTCAATTAAAGCCTCTGGAAGGGGACGTGCCCGCCGTCTAAGTGTCCCAGCCGACCCCGGTGGCCGCGGCAGCAGCAAGGCCGCTCCGGTGAGCGCACGTGGCCCACG
>NW_012103809.1:1039438-1040993 GCF_000951045.1 Mandrillus leucophaeus
GAGCTCATGCCATTGCACTCTAGCCTGGGCAACACAGCAAGACTCCCGTCTCAAAAAAAACAAAAGAAAAGAAAAAAAAGGATTTAAAAGTAGCATTGAAAAAGTCTGCCTCAAGATAATGTTTCTTCCCTAAACAGCACTTTCTTGGCCAGCTAAGAGAATCCCTGCTTTATGAGACACTCAGACACAAAAAAAAAAAAAAAAGCACAGTGAAACTATACATACAGATTTAACTTCTGTAGACTCAACAAAGTGAGTTTGTGTGGCAGGGAGAAGGAAACAAGAAAAAAAGGCAATTCCCACAGAACCCTAACATGTGTGCAAGCTGGGAGATGTGAGGTTTTTGTTCCTCAGCTGGTCTTGGTTCCTGCATGCTTCTCATGGCATGAGCATTTCTCTGACTATATTAAGCGTGACCTGCCGTCTAAAGACAGGTTTGAGAACTAGTCCATTGGTGTTTAACCAAAGCAGCCATGATAGTTCTAATGCTAGAGGAAACGCTGGCAGTGAGGACTTACTGACTGACTGGGGCGGTGTCCAACAAGGTACCTTCCTAAGGGACTGTCAAGGGCAGTTCTGACCCTAGGGGACTTTGATCAGTGATGCTCATTCTGGAACTTTAGAACTCCTCTGCAATCTTGACGAGGTTTTGTTGTGTTACCGTGTTTTGTTTTGTTTTGGTTTTTGGTTTTTTTGTGTGTGAAAACACAAGATTAGATTAAGAATGAGAATAAACAATAAGTAAGTTTGTGCTACACTAAATCAAAACTGACCTTTCTGGGCCATCACCAAGTTGGATGTGCCCTTGCTCCTGGCGGTGATGGGGCCATAGGTGCTATCTAGTTGGCCCTGTGGCTACAGCACCCAGCTCTGAGACAGACAGCTGCATTCACAAAGAAGCCTGTGGCCAAGAAGTAGAGCAAAGCTACCTGGTCCAAATCTTGACCTCACTGTCACCAGGTTCGGGGTGACTCACAAACTAGCCATACAGAAGCTGTGACCGGATGTTGGCACAAAATCTACAGCAGTAGGACAACCCTGCAGCTGCCAAGCTCAGGGCAAAAATACACAGATCAATGTTTTTGTTACAGGGGCTCCAGCCCCTTAATCACACGTGGGCTTTCACCATTTGACGGCAGCAGAAACTGGAAAAAGGTATGTGTGTGTTGAGGGGGAGTCCACTGAGTATTCTATCTGAGCTCTAAACGCTCAGCTGACCACTCCAGGACCTCCTTCCCTCCCCTGCAAAGGCCCCTCCAGAGTCACCACCTTGTTCTCAGCATTACACTTACCAAGCTGTTGTTCCAGGTGTTGTTGGTCCTACTTGATCTGGACCCCCTGACCTCCCATTTGACCTCTCTGTCCACTCAGCCTCCTTTCCTGGCAGCCTATTCCTGAGCCCTACTGCAGTTATCTGCAGTTTTCTGAAAGGGCCCTCTTGAAAGTCCAACTTAAACACCGTCATAGAAACCCACGTATCTCTATTTAAATATCTGTAGTAGACTATCAAGAAGTCAACAAATAGACCGGGCACAGTGGCTCACACCTGTAATCC
>NW_012103809.1:1045498-1056103 GCF_000951045.1 Mandrillus leucophaeus
CTGCGCTTCCCACCACGGGACGGCTCGCCCCAATCCCGCGAGGCTCCTGCGCCTCCGCAACCCAGGCCCTCACCCCTTTCCCCGTGGCCCGCTCCGCTCAGAGCGGCGGTGAACACACAAAGTAACGATGAGGCCAGCGGGAAGCCACAGAGGGGCCAGTCAGCCTCGGCTCATCACAGCTCACACAAGCACTCCGGGATTTCAGGCCAAAGGAAGGACAGAGCTGCTGTCAGCAGCAGAATGTAGGAAATCGGGCAAAAGACGGTGCGGTTTGCACCTGAATGAGTCAGATTCTTGGCCAGCGCTCAACTGTGATTCTAGACCTGGGCTCAGAGGGGTGATGAAACCCGCTTACCAAGTGAACCCCTTGCTGGTTACCCCTGCCCGGCCTTAACTCGGGGATGAAGAGGAAAGAACGTCAAAGCGGCCTCTTCTAGGCAAGAAGGCACCTAACAGGACTGGCTGGGGTCCTACTGTGCCCTAATTTTTCCAGGTTGCTAAAATGAATGACAGTACGCCTGCTCTCGCTGAACTCAGCCTTGTGGAATGGCCGGAAGGCATCCCTGCCCGGCGCCTCGTAACTCGCACCTGCACACACACCTTATAGCAGATGGTAATCGAAAGTTCCAGCCCTACCCAGGGGATCTGAGGCTAAATTAGGGAGAATCACCGGGTTGCTTTCCGGGATCCTGCCTGCTCTTTGATTATCCTCAATCCAGGAAGCCCCAGGTAGTTAACTCCTGGCTTGGCAATGGGACACGCCCACTGTCTCACCTGTCATTATTCTGCTCCTGCCTTAAGCCCAGCCACTTGTGAACCTTTAACCATGGGTTGGCAAACACCAAAACCATCAATCTCCCTCCTAAGTCTGTTCTCCCAGCCACTTAAGCTTGAAACATGGGAGGCATCTTGCATTGCTCGCTCTTTTCCCTGTGTCTCAAAATTCAAACCAACCGCATTTCTTGTAACCATGACTTCCTTTCAGCATTCTCAGTGTTCATACCCTGAACAGATCTGAAGCCTGGCCTATTGCAATAGCTTTCTAAGAGTCTCTTTCATTCACACGGCTGGAAAATTAATTTTCCTAAAGCCTGCCTTTGACCAAGACAGTTTGCTGCTTAAACTTGGACCAACACACCACCAATGTCCCCATGGCCTTGGCCTATGGGATGAAATACTAATTCCTGGGGCAGCCCATTCAAGGCCTTCCGTGATGTGGTTGCATCATACTTTGTGTCCCTGTGAAACTCACTCAACACTAGAAATCCAGGGATTCTCTCCAATAACTGTTATTGCCAAATTCTAATCCCTGTGTTCTCCAACACCTCATACCTCCCAAACCCTTCCCACAAGCATCGCCATACACTCTTACAGCATCAGTGTCTTTCGTTTTTAACTGAAACACAGTTCTAGGAGCTCCCTCAAGTGTTGGCTCCTCATTCCTTCACACCTGGAATCCCTCAGAGCCAGGAAGTAAAGCCTTCCTGGTTCCCCATCGCTCCTTCCAAATCCTACAAAACCCTCAGCTCTCCTTAAATGGATGCTACTGGGCATGGCACCCTCTGCCCTGCCAGTTCCTGTCGTTCTTTCACATCACTCTTCCTGGTTCAGTGAAGACTTCGGTTCCTGGCTCACAGTGTTCCTGGCTACCCCTTTCCTGTCTTTCATTCCTGGCAGCTTCAGCATCCAGGTGGATGCTCCATCTACCTTTCCCTCAGTAACTCCCACCCAAAAGGGAGACCCTAGCACTTGTCATCACCAGCATCTGCGCCATCTCCAAAATCTGAAGGCATCCATTCTGCCCAGCACCTCCTCGACTGGCAATCTGCTTGCTCAAGAAACCCATTTCTGCAATGCTTCTTCCTCATCATGACCTCTGAGCTACCCACCCCACCATCTTCTACAATCCCCTCGCAGCCCAAGAGACTGCTCTGTCTTCCCTTGCCTTTTGGCCAAGTTACAGCCCATGGAGTCTCACCCTTCACTTCCTGTCCTGCCACATTCTCCCCACAGATGCTGGTGAGCTTTGTCTCTTTGGGTTCCCTGTGCCTTCAACCAGGTAGCCAAACTCTACTGGAGAAAAATCGCACAGTCAAGCAGCACGTCTCCTTCACATTTGTAAAAATAAGCCTTAAATTCCTCCTCACCCCTGCCCTAAAACGGACTACATCTCCCTAGGCAGTGTGCTGCCCCCCTTTCTGAGATGCTTCCATATTTCCACTGACATCGCCCCTCCTCTCCTCTCCCCACCCCACCCTGTCAGTCGCCATCCTCTCAGTTGCCAGCTTTATCTCATGTTTCTAAGAAAAATGAAGCCAAAACCACGAGCTCCCTTATTCCTCCCCCACCAAAACTACACACCCCTGCACAGGCGCCTTTCTCTCTGGCTACAAAGGAGCAAGTCAGTATACCCCTGCCTGGCAAAGCCCAGTCCTCCGGAATAATGCCCCTCACAGACATCCAGGTCCTAATTCCTGAAACATCTGATTGTTTCTTTATACGGCAGAAGAGACTTTGCGGGTGTGATTAAATTAAGGGTTGTGAACTGGAGAGATTACCCTGGATTATCTCGGTGGGTCCTAAATGTGATCACAAGTGTCCTCATAACAGAGGGGCAGAAGGAAATTTGACTACACAGCAGGAGGCGACGTAACAAAAGCAGAAAGAGATCTGAAGATGTTACACTGCTGACTCGGAAGATGAAGGGGCCAAAAGCCAGGAAAAGCAGCTCTAGATGCTGGAAAAAGCAAGGAAATAGACTCCCCGCCGAGCCTCTGGAGGGACCTGCAGTCCTGTGGACAATTTATAGTCCAGTGCAACTGGTTTTGGACTTCTGACCTCCAAAACTGTAAGAGAAGAAATGTACGTGGTTTTATGCTGTGGTGTTATGGTAGCCCTAGGAATCTCATATGCCCTCCCTGCTCCCTGCTCAAACGCTTTGGTCTTCAGCTCCTCTCTTTCCTGCACAAGTTACTCATCACACCTTCCTACTGGACCATTTTCATCAGTGTATAAGCAAGCTTTAGTGTCTCCCAACTTAAACATTTAAACATTTTTTACTCCCTTGTCCTCACATACCCCCAGTTACTATCCCAGTTCCCTAACTTTCCTTCACAGCAAAACTTCTTTAAAGAATTAGAAGGCTGGGCGCAGTAGCTCACGCCTGTAATCGCAGCACTTTGGGAGGCCAAGGTTGGGGGATGGCTTGAGGGCGGAGTTCGAGACCAGCCTGAGCAATGTATTAATAACAAGACCCTGTCTCTACAAAAAAAATCTTTAAAAATTAGCAGGGCTCAGTGGCACATGCCTATAGTCTGAGCTACTCAAGAGGCTGAGGCAAGAGGATCATTTGAGCCCAAGTGTTAGAGGCTGCAGTAAGTCATGATCGTGCCATTGCACTCCAGCATGGGCAGCAGAGTGTGACTCCATCTAAAAATAAAAATAAAAATAAAAAAGAATTATGTGTATTTCACTTTCCATTCATCCTTCAGCTCATGCCACTCTGACTCTCAAACCTGCCACATACCAAGTCTTCTCAAAGTCACTGACGATGTCCACATTGACAAGTCAAATGAACACTTTATGTTCCTCATCTTCCTGGGCTTCTCAGCACAGGCCATTGGCCCCATCTGAATCCACCATCCTTTCTGCTTCTCTGATCTACCTCCTGCCATCCCCACATCATTCCTCAGGCTCCTCAACCCAACCTTTGATGTCAGTTTTCAGCGCTTAGCCTCCAACCCACTTTTGTCTCTCTACACTCACTCCCTAGGTGATCTCATCCATAGCCATGGCTTTAACACCATCTATATGCTGATGCCAAAGTGTACATTTGCAGCCGAGGCCTCTCTCTGAGCTCTCACTGTCTACAGGACACCTCCTCTTGTTTGTCCTGCAGGTGTGCTGAAGCTGACCTTGTGCTTCCCCGAAGCAATCTGTTTGTCCTCCGATTTCCCCTCCTCAGTAAATGGTGCTTCCTCGCTGTTGCACAAACCAGAAAATTGAGTTGCAAACTTTGTCTCAAACTCCTGGCCTCAAGTGATCTGCCCACCTCAGCCTCCCAGAGTGCTAGGATTACAGGTGTGAGCCACCGTACCTGGCCTCTGAGTTGTAAACTTTGTTCCCCTTTTTCCTTATTGCAGTGCCTTGATCCCCGCCTCCTACTCCATCTCCCCATCAGCAAGTCCAATCATTGCCATCTCTGAGCCACAGCTCCCACTGACTGATTCCTCTCCAATGCTGCCATATCCTTCTCTTCCTGTCTGCTACAGTAGCCTTCTGAATGTTGTTTCCACCCTTAACTCCTTCCAATCCATCCTTCATCCAGCAGCTAGAATTGAATCATGTCACTCCTTTGCTTAACTTCCTTCAGGGGCTTCCCTTCACATAGAGTCAAATTCCAGCTCTTTGCCTTGGCTTGCAAGGGCCTTCAGGAAAGATGCAATCTCATCCCATACCACTCTGCCCTCTGCTCGCCTAGATTCTAGCCATTTGGGATGATTTTAAATACCCTCCCAGCATTCCCCTTCTCAGGTCCTTGTGTGTGGTGCCCCGTGCTTGTTCCCTTCCTGTTTTCTGTGACTGGGCTCCCTGCACCCTCAGGTCTCTTGCCCCCACGCCACCTCCTCAGTGCCTGGCGATGCCTGTTCCAAGCCCCTCTCTGCAGCAGCCTCCCTCTGCCCACTGAGCTCTTGCCAGTGCCACACTGTTTAATTTCTGCATATAACACTTTTTATCATTTGATGCCATTTTGTTGCAGACTTAGCTAGTTAAGGTGGCCGTCTTCTCCATCAGTAAGTTCCCCAAAGGCCAGGGGCTACACTCACTACTCTCTCCCTAGCACCCAAATGCCTGGATACAGTCGAGGCTTAACAAGTGTTGGATGAGGGAACCCCTCTTTCTAACCATATCTCTTTCCCAGACTCCACTGAAACAAACAGTGCCTGGCACCTTCTCTCACATGCGGCCTTTCCTGCATGACCAGACCACCACTCCACACAAGCTGCTCAGCGTCATCTTCCTCTGAACTCCCAGCCCTCCCAAAGGACTGACATGCTGCTTCATATGGTAGCAGCCACACATGGTCCTGCTTAGATTCCCATCACCGAGCAGCTTGGCTTCCAGCTCAGAAAGCCTAAAAGTGAAGATACAACTGAATTTGTACAGCAATGAAGTAATACAATGTTCTCAGTGAAAAATTCCCTGACCTCCAGCTGGGGTTAGGCTTCCTGCACTAATGTCTTGTCCTTTCTCCCCATACCCCTTCATAGAAGGGTAATTATTTGGTTGTGTAAGTTTTTGTTGAGCCTCGGACTTTCCCTCTAAACTGTAAGCCCCGTGGCCTGAGAGGTGTTAACATGATGTCTGGTACACAGCAGGCATTTAATACCTGATATGGTTTGGCTGTGTCCCCACCCAAATTTCATCTTGAATTGTAACTCCCACAATTCCCATGTGTTGTGGGAGGAACCCAGTGGGAGGTGATTGAATCATGGGGACAAGGTCTTTCCTGTGCTGTTCTCATGATAGTGAATGAGTCTCATGAGATCTGATGGTTTTAAAAAGGGGAGTTTTCCTGCACAAGCTCTCTTCTCTTGTCTGCTGCCATGTGAGACGTGCCTTTCACCTTCTGCCATGATTGTGATGCCTCCCCGGCCACCTGGAACTATAAGTCCAATAAACCTCTTTCTTTTGTAAACTGCCAAATCTCAGGTATGTCTTTATCAGCAGCACAAAAACGGACTAATACAATACCTGTTTGTTGAATGAGTGCATGAAGGAATGGATGAAAAGTCACATCTGTCTACCCTCAGAGGATGGCTTGCTTGAGAGAGTCCCCCCTCAAAATCATGGCCTTTCCCAAGCAGAAGAGGCAATAGGTATGTCGGTCTGTATTGTTAGAAGTTAGTACTACTTCTAGCAAAATAGTATTGCTACGCCGCTTTCTTTTTTTGAGATAAGAGTCTTACTCTGTCACCCAGCTTGGAGCGCAATGGCATAGTCTCGGCTCACTGCAACCTCTGCCTCCTGGGTTCAAGTGATTCTCCTGCCTCAGCCTCCCGAGTAGCTGGGACTACAGGCACGGCCACCACACCCGGCTAATTTTTTTATTTTTAGTAGAGACGGGGTTTCACTATGTTGGCCAGGCCGGTCTCAATCTCCTAACGTCATGATCCACTCGCCTTGGCCTCCCAAAGTGCTGGGATTACAGGCGTGAGCCACCACACCAAGCCTACACTGCCTTCTTATTGCAAATCTACAGCCTTCACGGAGCTGCACTCCCTCCCCACAGCAGCCCTACAGGCCTTGGCAAAGCCTCTCGTTGGAAGGTGTCCTCATCCCAGGGAGCACATGAGAACTGACATGGGAGGAATGGCTACTGAATGGGAAAAATACAGCTTTTGTTTTCCACCTCCAGAGGATAACACAAGACCCAAATGTGATGTAACGTTGTCAAGACAACCCCAGGCCATTCAGAAACTGAAATGCCACCATTTGAACCACTTTAACAGGTGCATCCTGAGTTATTATTGGGCTAAAAGTACTGCTTTTAGGCAGGTACTGAAGCATTTGCATTCTGTAGTTCTAATTTGGTCAGAACACCCTGGTAGGTGCCTCTAAAGGAGAAGAAAAACTGTGTTTTCTGATGAGCTCATGTGACCATTCAAATGTGATTGTTGAGAAGCAGGGAAAAAGCTAGAAGATTGCTCTCATCAGAGAAAATCTAAAGAAAAAGACCAAAGCAAATTCTCAGGCTGGAGTGACCCAGGGAGTAGAGCTATTTTCAGTGTATTGAAATGGTTAATGGAAAGTTCATATTTACTCACTACTCACAAGTTCCTTGGGCAACACAGCCTACTAAACAATTAATAAGCACCAAAAACCCACATTACATTATAACATAATAGATTCAGGTATTTGGCAGATAAAAGCTTTTAAAATCCACATGGGATCTGTGAGATCTCGGGGGCGGGGGGTGAGGGGCGGTGGAGAATAAAGAGAGTTTCTTTGTTGACTGGATCATGACCACTAAGCTGAATGATCTGTGCTGTTTCTCAAAGTGCACAAAACACTCGCTCCAGCTCCCATGAGCTCATTCAGTCTGTGCAAGTGCTGGCTCTTCTCCTTCACGCCCCTGTCATTCTCGCAGCTCTTTGTCTGCTAGATGCTATTACAGGAGTTCCTCTTTCTCCCAAAGTCCCCAGGTGCAGGGCCCATAGGCTGATCCAGAAGCTGGTGCTCACCAGCACCTGGATTTAATAACAGGAGAGAAGACTTCTCCTTGAGGATGCAGGTTGCTCACTGAGTCGTTCCACTCCTCTCTCAGCTGTGCTGGCCTGCAGTGATGGCCTTGGCCGTGGGTCTGTGGCATTGCACTCGGGCATGGGGATATGCCTCTCACAGCACTTAGGGGCCAGCTCTTCATAGCTGCCTGAATTCCAGAACACTATTCCAAGTTCAGAATCCAGGACAATGTTTATCCTACCTGGGGGTTCTCCATTCTGGCTGCATATTGTAATCATCTAGGTCTTGAAAGCGATACTGATGGCTCTGTCCTACTTCCTAGGGCTGAGAAGCACGGGGATTGGAGGAGACACAGCCAGGATCTCAGTCCCTGGTGCTCCTGTGGAGGACTGTAGCAGGGCTCTGAGAGCACAGATGTGGAGCAGACCACCAAAGGAATGCTGATGTTTGCTGGAAGTTAATAGGTGTTTTCTTAAGAGAAGAGCTCTGGCTGAGACATGTTTGAGGAACATTTGGTTAGGGTTAGGGTTAGGAGATAGAGAAGCCAGGAACAATGCCCAAATTAGACCGCAATACTGCTCAAATTGGATCACAATACTGTCACCACTGCTACCACCTCGACATGCAGATTCCTCCTGTCCCACCTCTGGTACAGGACACTATATGTGACCATGGGAACCTCTGCAACCACCACCCTGCAGGTTGGAGTTTGCGTGACTCCTGCTTCTTCGCAAAACTAGCTTCCAATGGAAACCTCACTGCAGTAGGGCTCAATGGTCTATGCTCTATCCTTGTGGGGGTTAGGTCAGAGGCTCCACAAACACAGGAAAGGTGTCCAGTGAAGCTGGGCAGCCTGAAAGAATGTCAACTATTGATACACTAAGTCTCTTTTTTTATTTTTTTTTGAGACAGAGTTTCACTCTGTTTCTCGGGCTAGAGTGCAGTGGTGCGACTCTGACTAACTGCAACTTCTGTCTTCTGGATCCAAGCGATTCTCATGCCTCAGCCATTGGAGTAGCTGAGATTACAGGCACGTGCCATCACACCAAGCTAACTTTTGTATTTTTAGTAGAGACAGGATTTCACCATGTTGGCCAGGCTGGTCTTCAACTGTTGGCCTCAGGTGATCTGCCCACCTCGGCCTGCCAAAGTGCTGAGATTACGGACATGAGCCACCACGCCTGGCCAATACACTGTGTTGTGTCTTGAAGACTACTTAAGAATTGGTTGGATGAAGTGCTAATGGAGGAAGAAAGAAAAAGATACAAATTTATTTCCTAAATGATTTATCAGACATTTTTATTTGTGATGGCACCATCTGAATCCCTAAAAGTGTCCTATGCAGTGTTTCTTAACTTATTTGATTGTGGACTCCTTTTTATTTGTGGTGTCTCTTGTGTTGATAATCCTCTGTAAGACACTCTGTGAAGTGTTAGATATAGAAGTTTGAGTCATATTTCACATGGAATGATCAATGTCTGGTTTCCTTTGCTTATTATAGCTGCAACATCTCCTCTTCCATTGTGTGCATTTAATTGCAAGAGAATTCACTCAACGAATATTTATTGGATCTAGTCTGTGTGAGGCACCATTTTAGGTGCTGAGGATCAGCAACAACTGAAATAGACAAAAACCCTAGCCCTAATGGAACTTCCATTGTAGGTAGGGAAACAGCCAATACATAAGATATAGAAGATAAATACTATGTTAGCCAGTGTCAGGTGCCCAGAAGAAAACAAGGCAAGGAAGGAGGTGTGACGTGTCAAGGTTCAGATGGGATGTCAGGGTTTGGATAGGCTCACTGGGGACATGGCTTTCAAGTAAAGATGTGAGGGAGTAACACATGTGAATATCTGGTTCCAGCTGAGGGATCAGCAACTATAAAGGACTTACAGAGCGAATGAATAAGAAGGCAGTCCAGAATGAGAACACTGGTTTTTACGAATGAGAAGGGAAGTCATCGGAGGGTTTTCAGAAGAAACACGAGAGGATCTGGCTTCCAGTTATTTCTACAGCATGGCTCTGAGAGCTGTAGTGAGGAATGCAAAGGGGGCAAGGGCAGAAGTGAGGCTACCACTCAGGGAGCAATTACAACCATCCCAGCACAAGATACTGGTGACTCACACTAAGGCGG
Source organism: Mandrillus leucophaeus (assembly GCF_000951045.1). NCBI lineage: Eukaryota > Metazoa > Chordata > Mammalia > Primates > Cercopithecidae > Mandrillus > Mandrillus leucophaeus. The sequence continues at coordinate 1,054,878 of NW_012103809.1, forward strand.
AGGTGGGCGGGTGATGAGAAGCAGGTTCCGGGTCTCTTTTGATGTACATGCCAACAGGATTTGCTGACTGAGCAGATGTGGGCTGAGGGTTGTGAGAGAAAGAGAGGAGTTAAGGATGACACTGAGGCGTTCAGCCAGAGCAGCTAGGAGCACTGAGCTGTTATAATCTGAGATGGGAAACAGGTTTTGGGAAAGAGTTGCTCAATGTTGAACATATTACACTGGGGAAGTCTGCAGATACACAGAGTGGGCAGATGGCTATTCAAGTCCAGGGCAGAGATGCGGGCCAGATATAAACTTGAGAGTCATTAGCATTTGATGGTATTTAAAGCACTGAGACAGGAGGAGATCCCCGTGGGAGTGAGTACAGAGGAGGGAAGAAGTTCAAGGGCTGAGTCCTGGGGCATCTCACTGTTTTGAAGACCAGGAGATTAGGAGGAATGGGAAATAGAGACCGGCATGGAGTAGTCAGGAAGGCAGGAAGAAAACCTGATTACTGTTGTCCACAAGCCCAGAGTAGAAATGTTTCAAAAGAGGGAAGGAAAGGCTGTTTCGAATCTGCTGATACATCTTGGTTTGCCCCAGACAATCCCAGTTTACACCTACTGACATGGTCTAGTCGTTACTCCCAGCCATTCCCCCTCCCACATGTCCCAGTTTGGATAGTACATTGACAGGGCATCCTGTGGACAGTTCACGTGTAACGAGCTCTAAGCACTCACCTTTGGATGTGGAGACCTTGGTAATAGTAGTTTGGTGGACAGGTGGTAGTAAAAATCCAACTGGAGTGGCTTCCAGAGGGAGAAGAAAGGAATTAGAAACAATGAATATAACTCTTTGGGAGAACTTGTCTCATAAAAGCAAAGGAAAAGGACACAATAGTAACTAAAGCAGAGAGAGGGCCCAGAGGGTTTTGTTTTTTTTTTTTTTTTTAACATGAAAGAATACTCAACATGTTTGATTGTTAGATGACCCAGAAATGAAGAAAACATTGGCTGCCACAGGAGACAGAAGGGAGAATTTCTGGAGCAGTGCCCTGAGGGAGTGCAGGCGGATGTCACCGGTGAGTAGTAACAGAGGTTGGCTTTCCAAGGAGCCCCAGTGGTTGTCAGTGATAAGAGGAGGGCAGGTACAGTGGGTGGGCACACATCCAGAGAGGTGGGTCCAGGTGGCTAATGGTAGGAGCTGGCACCTGTCCCCTCCAGTGGCTTCTGTTTTCCACTGTA
>NW_012103809.1:1056933-1063339 GCF_000951045.1 Mandrillus leucophaeus
GTGCTTTCTGCTTGAAATGCTCTTCTCTCTGCTTTCAAAATCCTATCCACTATACGTGGCAGACAGCAATAGTGGTTGGTGCAGGAAGAGAGGTAGGACTGGAGTGGGCCAGGAGTAAAGACACACAGAGACACATATATATATAATATATACACTGTATGTGTGTGTGTGTGTGTGTGTATATATACACACACAGTGTGTTTATATATATTTTATATATATATGTATATACACACACACATTGACTCCTGAACAACGTGGGAGTTAGGGGCACTGACCCGCACACAGTCGAAAATCCATGTGTAACTTTTGACTCCCCAAAACTTAACTACTAATAGCCTACTGTTGATCAGAAACCTTACAGTTAACATAAACAGTCAAATAACACACATTTTGTAGGTTATATGTGTTATATACTGTATTCTTCCAATAAAGTAAGCCAGAGAAAAGAAAATATTATTGAGAAAATCATACAGAAGGGAAAATACATTTGCACCACTGTGCTGTATTTATCAATACCGTAAGTTTATGTCATCTGTTTACAAGATGCCTCACCTGTCTGAAATGGCGGCAACCACAGCTGCAGACCTCAGTGCATATCAAACAATTCAACTTTTTTCTTGTAATGTCATGAGTTTTCTCTGCTTCCTGGGAACCCTTCCGGCATCCCTAGTGCTGCTTTGTACGGGTCCCCTGGTGTTATTCCAGGTTTATGGTATTGCAGCAAACACAATGAAAAATACATGAGAACCACAAGATCACTTTTTACTGTGATACGCAATTTACTGAAGAGACGAACTGCTTGAAGGGAGATGATAAGCATCACACAGCATTTGAAGCTGATACAACACTTGAGCTCACTGCAATAGCTATAGGAGGTGGCTGCAAAATTATTATAGTAGTACAGTACATGCTACAGTTAATTTAATGCAGTTATGATTTAATACTGCATCTTTATGTTTGTTTATACGTCTCTTGACTGAGAATGGTGCCATGTATGGTCTGTAAGTGTTTACATGCATGAGTTTTGATACATTTTAACTTTTTATAATAGTTTTGTGCATATTTTATGGTAGAAATGATAAAATAGAATCTACATATATTTTATGTAATCATGACATACCCAGTTTTTTCTTAATTGTTAAGTATTTCTAGGTTATGTGCATATAACTAACATTTGCATTTGAATTTCTGCAGTAAGTTTGTCTTCATACCACTTCTGTAATTTTGTCATTGAAAAGAGTTTCAATGTAGTTTTTAAAGGACTCTTCCTAGTTGATATTGGGCAGTAGGTATTTTAAATTTAGATAAGAATACCTTTTGACCCAGCAATAGGTCCAGGACCTTATCCTTGGGAGAAACTTCACAATTTCATTGCAGCATTGTTTATAATAGCAAACGATGTGAAGCAAACTGCTACCCCTCAGGAAAGCATTGAGTAAATTAAAAATGGCATATTTAGACCATGTGCGATGTGCAGAGTGGTGTATTTTAGTGGTTCGTGGTGCAGCCTCTGCCATCGGACTACTGAGAGGCTTGAATATCAGCACCACTCCTGGCTGTATAACTTCAGGTGATTAAAATGTTCTGTGCTTAAATTTCTTCATCTGTTAGAGACTTCAGAGATTTTTTTTTTTGTAAAGAAGAGATCAACTATTTGAAACCATGTCTGGTTCCACTTAGAGTATAGAAAGCAGGAAAAATTATTCTCCTACCCTAATAACAGAAAAATAAACTACAAACAAAACAAAACAAAAAAGACCAGATCTGCTACAACATGATAACTTTTCATGAACTCATCAAAGAGCTGAGGGCAGAGGGCAACCAAATATCCTTAAATCCAAGGAAAGTCAGGCTTCTCCAAGGAAAGATGGAACACCCTCACTGATTTCTCTGTAGCAGAGACCAGGAAGAAGAGATGCTGGGACTGTACAAGTGGGTAAGAAGAATCTGGCTAAACTTTATGATTAAGAGCAAAGGTCAAGTGTGGGCTGGCACAAGAGTACAGCACCCCTGAGAGCTCCAGACACAAAGGGAGTTTGCACTCACATGCAGGACCTTCTACTGGGCCTCCACTAGATGCTCATGAGAAAGTCTGGAAGCAGAGCAATGAGACCAAGGGAACCTTCTTTGGTGGTGCAGACCTGAAGAATGGGAGTGGTTGCTGTTGTAGGAAAGTCACAAAATCCTGACGGGACTCTCCTCTCCTATAATTATATTTTAGGTTTCTAGGGCACTGGCAAATTTGGGGGAGCTGGGAAAAGGGTAAAAAGAAAAAAAGTAACATGCTCTACCCCTGTAGAAGGCACAGGAAAGAGTTCTGGGTCCAGGGTCATATATATGACAATATGAATAGGGGTCTGCAACATGTGGGGGAGGGGCGAGGAACTGTCCTATTCAAAACCCAGCACAGATATGAGGCAGTTTGGGAGTCACTGGGAAGAAGAGCAGGATCACTGAGAAAGTCCCATTCCTAAGACCTAGGCAGACAGACTTGCCTAAGACTGAAGCTGGATCTGGACAAGAGAGAACCTCCCTTCCCTCTCTCCACCAGCAAGCAAGCAACAAGTAATGAGCAACAGCAATCTATTTCCATGGAGAGGGCAAGAGCATGGAGATAGGCCTCCCCATCTTTGTCACAAACAGGTAAGACTGAAAATTGAGGGTGAAGCAGGAGCTCTGAGAAAAAAACTCCTGGAACCCCAGCCTCCACCCTAAGCACAAGGTAATGCTAGAAAAATTGAAGCCAGTGATGTACTGAAGGTCACCATAGCAACAACAAAACTCAAACACACCTCAACTCCTAAGTAGATTTACTCAGGAGAATGTAATATCTCATAATATAGCATTGCCAACACTAATGGCCTAGCACAGGAGGCATGCCCATTTGCAGGAATAAATATTATTTACCATAGTGTTGGTTATTCTGTACCTGATGCCCAATATTCAATCAAAAATTAGAAGACACACATGGAAAACAAGACAAAAACAACCAAAGTCAAGAGACAATGCAATCAACACACCCAGACTCAGGAAGAACCCAGACATTAAAGCTACCAGATGAGGAATTTAAAACAATTATAATTCATATATTAGATGCTCTAGGGGGAAAGTGTCAGCATGCATTAAGAGATGAACATTTTCAGCAAAAAGATGGAAACAGTAAGAAAAAGTCAAATGAAAATACTAGGGGATTTAAAAAATATATTAAAAACACTTTTTTAAAAAGGAAAATACCAGGGGAAAGAAAACCATTGTGACTTAGCTGACTCTTCAGTAGACTTGAGAGAACCAAGAAAAGAATCAATAAACTTGAAGATAGGATATTAGAAATCACCCAACCAAAACACAAAGAGAAAAAGAGTTAAAACACACACACACACACACACACACACACACACACACACAGAACATTGAAGAGCTGTGGAACAATATCAAATGATCTAACAATGAGTGGTTACAATCCCAGAAGAGAAATATAATTGTTCAGAGAAATATTTACAAGGAATTTTTCAAAATTAACAAAATACATCAAACCACAGATCCAAGGAGCTCAGAGAATCCCAAGCATAAAAATAACAAACAAATAACAACAACAGCAAGATAGCCGATAGGAACAGCTCCAGTCTGCAGCTCCCAGTGTGATCAACGTAGAAGATGGGTGATTTCTGCAATTCCAACTGAAGTACCTGGTTCATCTCACTGGGACTGGTTGGACAGTGGGTGCAGCCCAAGGAGGGTGAGCTGAAGCAGGGCAGGGTGTCGCCTCACCTGGGAAGCACAAGGGGTCAGGGAATTTCCCTTTCCTAGCCAAGGGAATCTGTGACAGACTACCTGGAAAAACGGGACACTCCTACCCAAATACTGTGCTTTTCCAATGGTCTTAGCAAACGGCACACCAGGAGATTATATCCTGCACCTGGCTCGCTGGGCCCCACGCCCACGGAGCCTTGCTCACTGCTAGTGCAGCAGTCTGAGATTGAACTGCGAGGCAGTAGCCTGTCTGGGGGAGGGGCATCCACCATTGCTGAGGCTAAAGTAGGTAAGAAAAAGTCAAATGAAAAGCAGCCAGGAAGCTTTAACTGGGCAGAGACCACTGTAGCTCAACAAGGCCTACTGCCTCTAGACTCCTGTGGGCAGGGCATAGCTGAACAAAAGGCAGCAGACAACTTCTTCAGACTTAAACGTCCCTGTCTGACAGCTCTGAAGAGAGCAGTGGTTCTCCCAGCATGGCGTATGAGTTCTGAGAACAGACAGACTGCCTCCTCAAGTGGGTCCCTGACACCTGTGTAGCCTAACTGGGAGATACCTCCCAGTAAGAGCCAACAGATACCTCATATAGGCGGCTGAGCCTCTGGGACAAAGCTTCAAGAGGAAGGATCAGGCAGCAATATTTGCTGTTCTGCAACCTCCACTGGTGATACCCAGGCAAACAGGGTCTGGAGTGGAGCTCCAGCAAACTCCAACAGACCTGCAGCTGAGGGACCTGACTGTTAGAAGGAAAACTAACAAACAGAAAGGAATAGCATCAACATCAACAAAAAGGTCATCTACACCAAAATCCCATCTGTAGGTCACCAACATCAAAGACCAAAGGTAGATAAAATCACAAAGATAGGGAGAAACCAGAACAGAAAAGCTGAAAATTCTAAAAATCAGAGCACCTCTTCTCCTCCAAAGGAACCCAGCGCCTCACCAGCAACAGAACAAAGCTGGATGGAGAATGACTTTGACGAGTTGACAGAAGTAGGCTTCAGAAGGTTGGTAATAACAAACTCCTCTGAGCTAAAGAAGGATGTTCGAACCCATCGCAAGGAAGCTAAAAACCTTGAAAAAAAGATTAGATGAATGGCTAACTGGAATAAACAGTGTAGAGAAGACCTTAAATGACCTGAAGCTGAAAACCATGGCACGAGAATGTCGTGACGCATGCACAAGATTCAATAGCCAATTTGATCAAGTGGAAAAAAGGGTATCAGTGATTGAAAATAAAATTAATGAAATAAAGTGAGAAGACAAGGTTAGAGAAAAAAGTGAAAAGAAACAAACTAAGCCTCCAAGAAATATGGTACTATGTGAAAAGGCCAAATCTACGTTTGATTGGTGTACCTGAAAGTGACGGGGAGAATAGAACCAAGTTAGAAAACACTCTTCAGGATATTATCCAGGAGAACTTCCCCAACTGAGCAAGGCAGGCCAACATTCAAATTCAGGAAATACAGAGAACACCACAAAGATACTCCTCGACAAGAGCAACCCCAAGACACATAATCGTCAGATTCACCAAGGTTGAAATGAAGGAAAAAGTGTCAAGGGCAGCCAGAAAGGTCGAGTTACCCACAAAGGGAAGCCCATCAGACTAACAGTGGATCTCTCAGCAGAAACCCTACAAGCCAGAAGAGAGTGGGGACCAATATTCAACATTCTTAAAGAAAAGAATTTTCAACCCAAAATCTCATATCCAGCCAAACTAAGCTTCATAAATGAAGAAGAAATAAAATCCTTCACAGACAAGCAAATGCTGAGAGATTTTTGACACCACCAGGCCTGCCTTACAAGAGCTCCTGAAGGAAGCACTAAACATGGAAAGAAACAACTGGTACCAGCCACTGCAAAAACATGCCAAATTGTAAAGATCATCAATGCTACGAAGAAACTGCATCAATTAACGGGCAAAATAACCAGCGAACATCATAATGACAGGATCAACTTCACACATAACAATATTAACCTTAAATGTAAATGGGCTAAATACCCCAGTTAAAAGACACAGACTGGCAAATTGGATAGAGTTAAGACCCATCACTGTGCTGTATTCAGGAGACCCATCTCATGTGCAAACATGCACATAGACTCAAAATAAAGGGATGAACGAAGATCTACCAAGCAAATGGAAAGCAAAAAAAAAAAGCAGGGGTTGCAATCCTAGTCTCTGACAAAACAGACTTTAAACCAACAAAGATCAAAAGAGACAAAGAAGGCCATTACATAATAGTAAAGGGACCAATTCAACAAGAAGACCTGACTATCCTAAATATATATGCACCCCATACAGGAGCACCCAGATTCATAAAGCTAGTCCTTAGAGACCTACAAAGAGCCTTAGACTCCCACACAATAATAGGAGACTTTAACACCCCACTGTCAATATTAGACAGATCAATGAGACAGAAGGTTAACAAGGATATCTAGGACCTGAACTCAGCTCTGCAACAAACAGACCTAATAGACAACTATAGAACTATCCACCCCAAAAAAACAGAATATACATTCTTCTCAGCACCACATCACACTTAGTCTAAAACTGACCACATAATTAGAAGTAAAGCACTCCTCAGCAAATGTAAAACAACAGAAATCACAACAAACTGTCTCTCAGACCATAGTGCAATCAAATTAGAACTCA
>NW_012103809.1:1065856-1087625 GCF_000951045.1 Mandrillus leucophaeus
TTAGACCTAAAACCATAAAAACCCTAGAAGAAAACTTTGGTAATACCATTCAGGACATAGGCATGGGCAAGGACTTCATGTCTAAAACACCAAAGCAATGGCAACAAAAGAAAATGTGGCACATATACACCATGGAATACTATGCAGCCATCAAAAAGGATGAGTTTGTATCCTTTGTAGGGACATGGATGCAGCTAGAAACCATCATTCTCAGCAAACTATTGCAAGAACAGAAAACCAAATACCACATGTTCTCACTCATAGGTGGGAACTGAACGATGAGATCACTTGGACACAGGAAGGGGAACATCACACACCGGGTCCTATTGCAGGGAGCGGGGAGGGATAGCACTGGGAGAAATACCTAATGTAAATGATGAGTTGATGGGTGCAGCAAACTAACATGGCACATGTATACCTATGTATCAAATGTGCACGTTGTGCACATGTACCCTAGAACTTACAGCATTAAAAAAAAAAAAGGCTTACAGTAAAGTAAAAACACACACACACACATAAAAACAACAACAAAATACATACCTAGGCACAACATATTCAATGGGTAGGTTTTAAAAATGTATGAATAGTATGGTGTCATTTGTAAAAACTAATTGGCCTATTTTGGAAAGATGATCATCAGAACGTTTACAATGATTCTTTGTGTATAATGATAGCTCAGAAGAATATATGTCTACCCATTCCAAGAATACAACATCTCAAGATTAAGACTTCTATTGAATATCTTTGAACTAGACGACACAATAGGCACATTTTATTTCCTGTCACCTACCCCTTCTTCCTCTCTGTTTATGTTAGATTTCGGACAACATTTATTTTCAAGTTACTATTTCACGTTATTGTGAAGTAGGTTCACTGTGCACTGGTTGTCAACTTGCCTGAGTCCAGTGAGACAGAACACGCTCACATGCAACAAGTTATATGAAGTGAGTTTATTATATGCAGATAGGCAGCAAGAGGCAACATAAGCCTGGGCTCCCTTATGAGCTGGTCCCCCAAGCCTCAGAAAGCTGCTTGGAGAGATGGAGTCTTGAAGGTACATGCTGTACCTGCACCACAGCTGAGGGACCCTGAAAGGCAGCCCTCCCTGGATTATATATCTCAGGGGCAATGTGTCACACTAGGCTAAAGCTTTGCAAGACATCCAGCTTCTAGGGAGAGAGGAACAAAGCCTGGGCTGTCCTGGGCAGTTCCTCCATAACTCAAGGTGTTACAGTTCTTAGGCGGGACAGGAGCAAGGCCCACGCTGATTCAGGCAGTTCCCTCCATCTCAGAATACTTCATTCTCAGCACATTCTACAGTTATTCTTGAGAACCATAAGCAAAAAGTGAAGAAGGTTGGGTTAATCCACAGCCACCAGAAGAATTGCCCTGAAATTATATAAACGTACATGTAGACTTTCAATATACATTTATTAATATTTGAGTCTATGGTTATTTAAATGTTCACTACAGTCCTCAACTATGACTTCACTGTTTTGAGGGTTTTACAGTTTGATTAATTACTTGGTTTAATACAGCAGTCCTTCTTGAACTTTAATATGCATATAAATCGCATGGAGATCTTGATAGCTTGCAGGTTCTGATTCATTGGTCTGGGGTGAAGCCTGAGTTTCTGGTTTTCTAACAAGGTCCCGGGTGATGAGATGCTGTTGGGCGATGGCCCATAGTTTGAGCAGCAAGAGGCTACTTCTCTGAGAGCTCTTCCCTCCATGAAGAATACATGGATTGTTTATTCATGAGCCCTTGAATCTTTCCATTCCTGACAGGTGAAACCAGCTTGGTTATGTAAGGAATTTTGGGTCACAAAGTTTCTCCCTCAAAACTCTACAAATGTTGGTTGCGTCACTGATTTTAGCATCTATATTATAATTTTGAGACCAATCTATATTTCCCTTTCCAATCTCTCTCTTTTTTTGGTGTATGACCTTTTTTCAAGATGTTCTTTATTTATATGTAAATTTCAAGTTTCACCAGGATATGTTCAGTGTTTGACTCTCTTCATTTTGTCCAGTACCCAGTCAGCTATTTTAATAGAAATATTTAGGTTTCTAGGACTTTTTATATGTCTTTAAATATTAATTTTTCATTCCATTTGTTCTGGTGTTTTCTTCATAAATACCAATTATCCACATGTTTTATCTCCATCATATGGCCATGAAATCCCCCATATTCTTTTCTCCTTTTTTTGGCATTTAGTTTTTTGCATTATGGCAGATATATTTTTTTTTCTGGGCTCTCTTCTGTATGACTGAAATAGTTCTTGGCAGGGTTGATTCTGCTCTACTGGTTCTGATGCATTTTGAAACTTTAATGTTATCTGTACAGCTCTGAAACACTTCCTCAGTGCCCCCTTACTTCCCTTTATGGTTCTGCTTACGTCTCAGCTGAGTCTTCTGTTGACATGTCCTCTCACGGTTCATCTTACTTGAGGGAGATCATATTTCTTGAATGCCATTGAGAGTAAAAAGCAGATGCTGTCTGAAATTTATTTTTTGCCAACAATATTTTTCAAAAGTAGATTTCAAAAATATTTCAAAAATATTCCAGGAGTCTGGAATCTCTGAATCTTACTGGTGGGATGTCATGATAAAGAATCTTTTCCTAGACACCATGTTAATTTTGTTCTTGCTTACTGATTATCGTTAATCCATCGACCTGTTTGAGGACAGAGGACAGCATGTGAGCCACAGGCTATGCTGCACCAGGAACTCTGTCTCTGTGTCATTGAGCCTCTGTTCACAGAGAAGTCACTCTGCCTGAGAAGCCACTCTGCCTGATAGCAGGCTTGCTGTGACCAGGCCTCCGATCTGGCACACGTGTATCTACCTGTTCAGTCTCGTTTTTCTATATAGCTTTCACTGTGCCAACAAAGACTGGCCTTTCTGTGAGCCCCCATCCAGGGATGCTGCTCCCACCAGGACCAGCAACTTCTTGTTCGGCTTGGGGGTCCTCGCTCTGCAGCCTCCAGCGCAATTTTACCAGACTGTTCATCACCACAATTAGGATCATCTTTACACTGGGAAAAGCATAAGATCCTCTCCCCAGAGGCACAGAACCACAGTTCTTCACTAATTGCAGTCATCTGGACCTCTGCGTTCCTGCATTGACCCCCCAAAACAGGGATCCTGGCAGGATACCTAGACAGGATACCTAGACGGCCTTCACCTGGAGCTTTCCAGGTATCTTAGTTCATTCGGGCTGCTGTAACAATACCACCAGACTGGGGGGCTTAGAAACAACGGAAAGTTACTGCTCACAGGTTTGGACGCTGGGAAGTCCAAGGTCAAGGTGCTGGTAGATTCCGTTTCTAGGGAGAGCTTCTTGCTGTTTCACAGATGGTGCCTTCTTACTGCGTCCTCACATAGTGAAAAGGGGAAGGCAGCTCTCTGGTCTCTATTATAAGGGCACTAATGCCATTCACAGGCACTCCACCCTCGTGACCTCACCACCTCTCAAAGGCTCACCTCCTAATACCAGCACATTGGTGATTAGGTTTCAACATCTGAATTTGGTAGGGACACAAACATTCAGACCACAGCCCCAGGTAAGTCTCGCAGCCCACTCTTTCCTCCAGAACTCTACCCTCCAAGCCTAGAGATTCACAGGGAACAGAACTTTGCCCGTCACTTCCCAGGAGGCTGTGTCATCCCTCAAGGTGGGACTTACTTCTGCCGTTTTAACGACTTTCTTCCTTAGGTTTCTGTATAAGTACAGGCTTTTGCTAAATTTACATTTTTTAGGTTATTTATGTAGAATTGAGTGGGGAATTAGTGTTTAGAAATAAATTGTGTCCCCAACCCAGACACCTTTACCTGAGAGACCTAGAACATCTTTTTCAAATGAAAGAACAGACCGGGTGCAGTGGCTGACGCCTATAATCCCAGCACTTTGGGAGGCCGAGGCAGGTGGATTGCCTGAGGTCAGGAGTTCAAGACCAGTCTGGCCAACACGGTGAAACCCCATCTCTACTAAAAATACAAAACAATTAGCTGGACGTGGTGGCATGCACCTGTAACCCCAGCTACTTGGGAGGCTGAGGCAGGGGAATTGCTTGAGCCAGAGGGGTGGAGGTTGCAGTGAGCCAAGATTGTGCCACTGCACTCCAGCCTGGGTGACACAGCGAGACTCTGTCTCAAAATGAAAAAATAATAAATAGAAAATAAAAAAGCACAATTATCTTAGGTGTAGTGATTACAACAGTTTTTTGTTTTCCCTTCCTTTTCTCTTAAACTATATGATCCTTCCAAATTGCACATTCTAAACCTGAAAATTTAGATTTTTTGTACTTTTTGCATTGTAGAGTGTATGGACTGTAAATTGGACACTGCCTTCACAATTAATCTATCTGTAAATTTATTTGCTTTAAATTAAGACGTTTGAGCAAACTTTAATACCTTCACTAACCAATGAAAGACTCCTCAGTCCCTATTGTATTTTATTTAATAAATAGCTGATTTAGAAATATCCTACCACTTATTACGTGTACACTAATTCAAAGTAAATTACCACCTGTCTCTGAAAAAGAAGTTTCTCAGTGCTTGATATTCAATGGTCTAAAGATGCATCAGTTTATTCCTTTTAACTTCCGAAGGATACTGCATCACTCAATACATCTATTTCACTGAATGCACATACCCAGACTTTCTCTGTTTGAGTCAAAATTTCTGGTACCAAAGACAATAAAATTAATTTCAAAGTTACTTATAAACAGAACCCCTTATGAAAAGCTTAGAAAAATATTTTTAAAAACAAGTATATTTTTCTTCTTCTCTCTTTGCTATTTAGTGAAGTTATAACTCCATAGAAATAAAAAAAATTTTTTAGAGAATTTTAGTTCATATTTCTTTTCTTTCTTTCTTTCTTTTTTTTTTTTTTTTTGAGACAGAGTTTCTCTCTTGTTGCCCAGGCTAGAGTGCAATGGCACAATCTTGGCTCACTGCAACCTCTGCCTCCTGGGTTCAAGCGATTCTCCTGCCTCAGTTTCCCAAGTAGCTGGGATTCCAGGTGCATGCCACCACGCCTGGCTAATTTTTGTATTTTTAGTAGAGACAGAGTTCCACCATGTTGACCAGGCTGGTCTCGAACTCCTGACCTCAGATGATCCACCACCGGTCTCCCAAAGTTCTAGGATTATAGGTGTGAGCCACTGCGCCCAGCCTTTATTCCATATTTCATCTCCTGTGGCTATGTCATTGTCTTCTTTATCCTCTCTTTTCAGTCCATATGTGTAAACATAAAAAGTTAAGAAATTTGAAGAACTGATTGCATTCAGGTAACAAAATCAATGTAGTATCTTAAGTCTTCAGACTTATTAACAATGGGAGAACTGTGAAGCCAAGAACCTTTTGGCCAACATAAAAATTAGGTCTTAGATACCTAGTATTTACTCAGTTGTGCCTCCTCGCTCAGTGTTTAAACAGAGAAGAACCTACAGCCCCACACACATGGGTCAGACATAATGTAAAATACACCACATGCATTTAATGATGGACAAACCCTAGTGATGTAAGTATAATTTTTCTGCTCAATTAAAAAAACTCTGCATTTTTTCATAAACACAAATGTGATGTTTGTTGCTCCAGCCAAACCCTGACACGCACAGTGGCAACCGCCCTTTTGTATCAAAGGAAGAGTGGTGGGGTTCTGAGGTGTGTTGTGTTGCTGTGTGCAGCCGAGCAGCTCCACGATACCCCACCAGAAAGAGCTACTCGTCGGCAGTGGTAGCAGCTCACATCTGTGTCACTGAGGCTGGAGGAGTCTGGAATTTCTGAGTTACAGGGCTGTCTCTGCCAAAGACTTGCTGGCAAAGTTTTTTCTCTGCAAAACAGACACAATAATGAGGGCCTCATAAGGACTTTAAGGAGTGCCCTCCACCCTGGAAACTTCTGTTGGCAGAAGTGAAGGGAGAAATTAACTCTTCCCCTAGGAAAAAAATTTTTCCATAGCAGTTCTAAACTTTGTCCCTTGTGTAGGACGATAAGCGGTTTTTAAATGCAAATAAGGCTAGTGATGGAATTTTACAGTAGAGCTATAAAGACAAACCCAAATGGTGTCATCCTTGATATTCTCTCTTTTTTTTTTTTTTTTTTTTTTTGAGACAGAGTCTCACTCTGTCGCCCAGGCTGGAGTGCAGTGGCACAATCCCGGCTCACTGCAACCTCCGCCTCCCAGGTTCAAGAGATTCTTCTGCCTCAGCTTCCAGAGTAGCTGGAACTACAGGTGCGCACCACCACACCCGGCTAATTTTTGTATTTTTAGTAGAGACGGGGTTTCAACATGTTGGTCAGGCTGGTCTCGAACTCCTGACCTCAAATCATCCGCTGGTCTCAGCCTCCCAAAGTTGCCGGATTACAGGCCTGAGCCACACACCCAGCCCGAGATTCTCTAGTGGTCCTTCCCAGTCACACCACGGCAGTCCTGTGCAGTGAGGCCGAGAGCGTGCTCACTTTAGCTGCGGGAGACATGGACTCTGAAGATGCTCTCTGCTGTGGGCCACGTTGTGCCCCTCCCAAATTCAAACAAGTCCTAACCCCCAGGACCTCAGGTTTTCCACAGAGATAATTCAGTTAAAGGGAGGCTGTTAGGTGGGTCCTCAGCCAGTGTGACTGGTGTCCTTACAAGCAGGGGATTAGGACACAGAATCACACAGGGAAGACCACCTGGGGACATGGGGAGAATATGTCACCTACAAGCCAAGGAGAGAGGCCTCAGGAGAAACCAACCCTGGTGTTTGAACCACCCAGTCTGGGGTACTTTGTTATGGCAGCCCCAGCAACGTAAACCACCTCTAAGTCTTCCCCCGCTTGGCAATACTGAGCCTCCGAATATCCTTCCATTTTGGAAGGAGATGTGAATCCCAGGAATGAATCATCGCTGGCTCCCACTAGATGGCTTCTGCCTAGGGATACACAGCTCTTTGAGGGAGGCACCATTTTGTTTGTTTGTTTGAGACGGAGTCTCACTCTGTCCCCTAGGCTGGAGTGCAGTGGCATGGAGGCACCTTTTTTCTGCTGTCCTGGTGAACTTCTTTTTCTTCTTTCCCTCTCTGCACTTTTTAAAAATAACACAAGACAAGACTGAGCAGCTAAGAGAGCTCCAGCACTGTCCCGCTGTCCAGAAGGGCAACAACCTGAAGTCCCAAACTGCTCAGAACTCTCTGCCGGTGACTCTCCAGTGTGTGTCCCAGGGGTCCAAGTGACACACTTTTTACACAAAGTATAGTAAAGCCATTTCTGATAGCCGCAAAATAGGCATCTTCTGTGAGTTAGGCAGTTTTTGCCATTTGTAGAATAAAGGAAGTAAACCTTCCTTTGGTTCACATTTTAATCCACAGTCAGTCATGTCAGCCTTTCCTATTCATCTAGGAAACATCTTGTCAGCTGACACTTATTCCAACATCAGGAAGCTTCTTCCGCATTGCACTGTGAGCTGACAGTATCTGCTTATCATATACTGTTGTTACATTTATTTGTTGGGATGTTTCTCCAGATGTGGAATTATTCATTGTCAAAGGTGCTCAGCCTTGCAGATCTTGATAGTGGTTATAGGAAATGTTGTCTTCAGATTGGGAAATACTCACTTGGTCCCCCATGGTTATCAGCTGTGATGTAAGTGCCCCCCAGCCTTGTTGACTAAGGGGAATTTGCATGGCGGGCCGGCGGTTTCTCCATAGGCTGTTCAGGAGCACTTCTACCCAAGCTCACGCTGGGCCGCCATGCAGGAACAAGACTCATGACAGGGGCTCTACTGACAGGGCCCAGCCGCGCCACCCACGCCTGATCTCTCGAGGCCTCCAGAGCTCCTGAACTTCTCTCTGACTCACTTGCAACAGCAACACTTTTTACATTATACTTTTGATATTACTTTGAAACAAGCAAACCAATTAGAATGTGCCTTGAGGATGTACTAAGCTCACAGCAAAATCTGTTTTGTTTTCACAGCTGTGCTCACACGCTTGAATGATGCCATTTCGAGGGAGATAGCATGATGTAATGTTGACGACAGCACAATTGTCATCCTGCTAAAGAGTATTGTGAACTCAATGGAAACGAAAAGTGAGGCTTTCATCTGTAAGCTTAGATCCCATTTATGGCAATCACCTCAACTTCTGTGCAGGGCGCACAGTGGAAATTGCTGCAAGCTGCTGAACACAGATGACATCATCTTGCCACCCACAAATGTTATGGGTTTGACAGCCCAGAAGATGGCATCCCCTAGGAGGAATGCAGCTCCAACTAAGTGGACAAGTTTTGTGTGTTTGAGAGGAAATCGTTTCATAAAAGTTATTCTCCTCTCCATTTTCTCTTCGGGTTTGGCAATGAAATTATGGTCATGACAAGGAGCCATTAGCTTTCCCCAGAGCCACGAGCCACAGCTCCCTCTGCGTGGAATGATGTGAGTTTGGAGCCCTTTCCCATTAGAGCTTTCACAACTTGGGACTCTAGAGGCTAAGATTTAAACCAGTGCCTATGCTATTGTGCTGTTAGTCCTTTGCAATTTTTCTCTGCTGTACTGCTAATCACCAGGGCTTTTCAGTTAGGCCACCAGAGCTCATGCATGTCAAACAGCTACTGAAGTTGTCATGGATCATAAAGACAGTGTTTCCTGCCTGCTAATTCTGCAACTGCTCTCCTGTGTTTGATGGAAGGCTGAAAATATATTTTTTTTTAATGCTCAAATTATCTTCCATTAAAGGACACACAGCTTCTTTACATGACCTGGAGCTGCTTCTACCTGCAACTCTGGAGTCACAGTCATTCCAGATATGCTATTATATCCATATTATGGAGCTATGACTTTCTAGTAATCATAAAAGTGGAAATAAAAGAAAAAGAGGCAGATTCCACAGAAAACAAAAAGAAAAAAAGAAAGAAGAAAGAGAGAGAGAAAGAAAAGGAGAGAGAAGAAAGGAAGAGAGAGAAAGAATGAAAGAAAGAAGGAAGGAAAGAAAGGAAGGAAGAAAGAAAGGAAGGAAGGAAGGAAGGAAGGAAGGAAGGAAGGAAGGAAGGAAAGAAGGAAGAAAGGAAGGAAGGAAGGAAGGAAAAAGGGGCAATAATAGAAGCACCAAAGCCATAAGCCACCCTGGATATAAATAAGGCACCAAGAGATTTAAAAAAAAAAGAATTCTCTGGTCCCTCATTTATTAAATCTCAGCACTTGGTCTGGCCAATATAGGGTTAGTGGAAAAACTGGTTTTAATAACATTTTAATCATCAGTGTCTGTCTTCACTATCCACAACTCTACTGGTGGCTTTAAGACCAATGTATTTCAATATCAACCACCCCCGCAAAATGGGGCTTTACCATTACCCTTTTAGGGGCAACTGGCATTTCTGAACCCCTGCACTGTCTTCTCTGCCACAGCGCCACCTTTGGTAAGGAAGACTATCGACTACTACTCGCCATAGTTTGGAACGACTGAGCGCCGTTCCCCCAATCTTTACACCTTCAGTGTGTCTCATCACCCTGGGGAACGTTTGGGGAATGCTGAATCCATAGGACCCCTTAGTGCTCACAGAAAGGGTGTCAACAACACAAGCATGTCAACAACACAACGTACTACTTAGAAAGAAAAAGGACTGAAAATACTGAGCCTTTAAACAATCTTCTCTCCCTCCTTGCTGCTTGCAGACTGGATTCCATCACCTTCCTGGCCCGGTCCTGGGCTCTCTCTCATCTTTGTGATCTGATTATCATCCTGTTACAGCAGTGAGCTCAATGTACCTTGTGTTAAATTAAAAAAGAAGTGTTTTCCCCACTATAATGCAAATTCCTTGGGAGCAGCAATCACCACTTGCTAGTCTTTATATTGCCATACAAAGAAACATAGTCCATTTTCTGTTGCTTACAACAGAATACCTGAAACTGGGTAATTTATAGAGAAAAGGAATTTATTTCTTACAGTTATAAAAGCTAAGAGGTCTAAGATCAAGGGGCTGCATCTGGTGAGGGCCTTCTTGCTGGTGGGGACTCTCTGTAGAATCCCGAGGCAACACAAGTCATCATGTGGTCAGGGGGCTGAGTGTGCTAGCTTACATCTCTCTTCCTCTTATAAAGCCATCAGTACCACTCCCATGACAACCCAATTAGTCCATTAACCCATTGATCGATTAATCCATTCATGAGGGCAGAGCCCTCATGACCCAATCACTTCTCAAAGGCCCCACCTCTCAACACTGCCACCTTAGAGATTAAGTTTCAACGTAATCTCAACAGAGGAGACAAACGTGCAAACCATAGCAGAACGTGCTCAGTAAATGTTTGTCGTACTGAATTATGCTCTCAAAAATGTTACCGGATCTGAGGCTCATAGATTTAGTCTGAATAAATCTACTGGCTCATAAATTTACCCTGAATGAAACTACTAGAGCATGTGTTTTATTCATAAACTTAATATACATATTCAGGTAGGCACCATTCCTTATATAAAATCTGATATATCAGAATTTTCAGCTTTTTAAAAGTTAGTTCCTGTATATTACATAGCATGTTAACACTGTGTACATTTACAAAAAGTGTAAGTACAGAAATAAAAACTAGCCTCACATTAGCGAAAATTATGTTTTATGATCAAATAAGCTTGCTGAAAACATATGAAAAAAAATCTTTGCTTTCAAAGCTTTTTGGATTTCAGAATAATGAAGGATTGTGGAACTACAGTTGAAGAAAAAATGAGTTACTTCTTTTACATTAAACTTCTATAACTGACTTAATATTCCTTTTAAAAAATCCTATTTTATTTCTGTACACTTTCATTTTAAAATTACAAGTAATCTATTAAAACATGCTCGTTACTTAAAATTCCACCAATGGAGATAAAGCAAAGTCCTCTTAGATGGCCCCCCTTTTCACCTCAGTTTTCTTTCCACAGGAATCCCTTGGCCTCCTGGTTGCTCCACAGGCACTCACCAAGGCACAGAGCAACACCTTGTCTTTCTAAAGTCCCCTCGCAAAGCACCCTCACCTCCATCTTCCCCCGTGACCTCTTCTCACTGCATTCCTTGGAGGTCTATAAGGGAAGCTGTATTATTCTCCATGTTGAGAGATGAGAAAAATCAGAGTTAAGCACATCAAGATTCTTGCTTCCTGTGATAGTGCCAACAAGTGGAAAAGAAGGAACTTTTCCAAATATTCTGTTTCCAAATATTCTATTTCCAAATATTCTGACCTTTAGCATTCTTTACATTTTCTGTCATCACAACCCAAATTCTGCTATTATGTGTATTCCCAATACCATGTCTATAGCCAGGGGTCACTGGTGTATAAACAACTTCTCATCTAAAAGGATGATATGGTTTGGCTCTGTGTCCCTGCCCAAATCTCATCCTGTAGCTCCCATAATTCCCACATGTTGTGGGAGGGACCCGGTAGGAGATGATTGAAACATAGGGGTGGGTTTTTCCTATGCTGTTCTCGTGATAGTGAACGGGTCTCATGAGATCTGATGGTTTTAAAAACAGGAGTTTCTCTGCACAAGCTCGCTCTTTGCCTGCTGCCATCCACGTAAGATGTGACTTTGCTCCTCCTCACCTTCCACCATGATTGTGAGGCCTCCCCAGCCACGTGGAACTGTGAGCCCAATTAAACCTCTTTCTTTTGTAAATTGTCCAGTCTCAGGTATGTCTTTATCAGCACATAAAAACAGGCTAATACAAAGGGGGTCTCCTCAGATCAACGTAGGTCAAGTTATACAGGTGTGCTAGGGACCTCCCTGCTTCCCCCACCCCTTTCCCAATTTAGCCTGGCAGCTTCACAATTTCCTGGGAGTTCTGAAACACTTCACCAACAGAGATTTGCCAGATTTCAATAATATCCCATCCTATCCCACAGTCACCCCTTAACTGGACAGTCCGTTAGTGCTAAAGTCGCCTTTGCATTCTCACAAATGTGTGAAGTTCACCAATTTTGGTTCTCCAAAATCACCTTTCTCAGGATCATATTTGTATTATGACTTTCAACAAAGAAGGCAGATACTTTCACATATTGTCTGTCTTTAAACTGAATTCTAAGAAGAAGGAGGAGGCACTCTTATTCTTCTGCTATGGATAAGCTACATAAGCTTCCATGGCTTATCGTCTGTGCTTTCCCATTCCAGAAACACATCTGCTTGGCAATATAGAAAGGCCTTTCCCATTCAGGAAAGAAGTTTTCTAAACATTCTGAAGCATAAACATCTTCAAATATAACATCCTTGAGGCAAGTAGAGAAAGTTCCCAGGAACAAAGGGTAATCATGAGAGATGAGAGCTTATTTTATTAATCTGGTATCACATACAGTCTGTTAAAAAGAGATTAGTACTTATTAAGTGAATCTGGTATCAGTGGCTGCCCTAAATAGAACACATTATTTGGCAAGAGCTCTTAAAGAACTTGTCCTACCTACACAAAAGCAAAGAAAGAGTAGTATTAGCCATAGTGTTCTTAGGAAGTGGTTTCTCATTTTAATGATCTATATTTTAGAATAAGTGCAATGGTGTAGAGTATTTGAATAAGCTATTTGCCATCATCAAAAGTAATCCCTTGCAATCATTCTGCTTTTTTTAGAACGGATAATCACTTTCTTATACAATAGGGGTGACTTTTAAAAAATCTTTTATTCCTCCTTAAAATATTTTAGCTTTTTCTTGGGGGAGATGAGCATAGAAAAGGACAAGTAGCTTTTTCATTGGCAATTTTATTTTATTTATTTATTTTGTTTTGAGACAGAGTCTCTCTCTGTTGCCAGGCTGGAGTGCAGTGGTGCGAGCTCGGCTCACTGCAATCTCTACCTCCCAGGTTCAAGCGATCCTCCTGCCCCAGTCCCCTCGTAGCTGGGATCACAGGCACACAGCACCATGCCTGGCTAATTTTTGTATTTTTAGTGGAGACAGGGTTTCGCCATGTTGCCCAGGCTGCTCTCAAACTCCTGACCTCAGGTGATCCACCCACCTCGGACTCCCAAAGTGCTGGGATTACAGGTATGAGCCACCATGCCCAGCCTCATTGGGAATTTTAGAAGAAAGCACTACTGTATATAATTTGGTGTGTTCTAGAAAACATTGTAATAATTCTATTACTAGACCAACTCTTATTTAACTAGAAATGATGGAGAAAATTTTTTTTTTACATATTCCCAAACATTGTTAGTTCTTTGCTTAAGTCCCATATTTAAACAGGAATGGGTTTCGCTTTCTGCTATCTCTGATCATTCTTAGCACTAAGCAGGGCTAACAACGATTTAAATGGCAGATAGTAGAAAGAAGGGAAGTCTGAAGAGGTAAACTGAGGCCTGGTCAGAACAGCAGGGGTGATTTGACAGAAAGGAGCCAGATTTGGGAAACTCCCAAGTGACATCAATAAATGACAGTAACTAGGTGAGGTTGAGGGAAAGGAAGGGGCTAAGCAGTATTCTGAAGTTTCTAGATTGAAAGCTACTTTGAATAATAACTTAGCTTTACTCAGGAAGATGGGAAAGAGGGAAAAGGAAAAAGGCAAGTGAGAAGCAAAAGGATAGAGGAAAGTTGTGTGGGAGGCTTGAGTGATGGAGCTGAGAGTGGATGCTCTGACTTGGAGAGTCCCTAGTTCCACAGCTGAAGGGTGCAATGTTTTGTCCAGTCAGCTCTGAGCCCATCCATCCAACTCCTCACTAATTCTCAGAGCTCCTTCTCTCCTCTCCATCCTCTGCATCCGTGGCCTTGGTTGGGGGCCTTCAGCTTCCCTTGCCTGACTTTCCAGCTACATCCTTCCCCTAACTGATTTCCCACCATTCAGTCTTATCTACTGCCAATCCTTTAAATTCCGATTCCAATTTCATACCATCACAGCATTGCTAAAAATTGATCAAGGCCCAACTTCTCCAGAATAAAACCCAAATTCCCAGTCTCCAACCTCTGCCTCTTTTGGCTCTTCCCACTCCCAGCCATACATTATCACTCCCAAGATAATGAAGTCCTCCAGGTTCTCTGAGCCAGGACGGGTTTTCTCTCATTTCCAGTTCTTTTTGCAGGCTGCTGTCTGTCTACAATACCCCTTTCTTGTATGGCCAGCTCCTTCCGTGGGACTCAGTTGTTGACTTCCTCCAGGAATGGTCCCTGATCTTCTGGCCTCACTGTCGGGCAGACACTTTTTTGCTACCTCTTCACACCACTGGGAGACTATTTATTTCATTGTCACCTGTTGATTGTCTATCTCCCTCCTGACAGCGGAAGCTCAGAAATAGCATAGATTATGTTTTCTCCATTTTTTAAATTTTTTGTAGAGACAGGGGTCTCACATAGTGATGTTGCCCAGGCTAGTCTTGAACTCCTGGGCTCAAGAGGTCCTCCCACCTCAGCCTCCCAAAGCTCTGGGATTACAGGCATGAACCACCACATCGGGCCCTTCATTTTTGTTTCCCCAAGGCTAATACAATTCTGCCACTCTCCATAAAGATTTGTGAATTAAAGACAAAGGTGGCATTGCTTCCATTTCAAGGGGAAAAAGGCTCTTGCATGAGGGTGGAAAAGCTGCTTCTAGTTTACTACTTGTCCTATTCCTTGTTAAAAAACAGCAGTGAGGGGCAGGTAGGTGGCCCACCCTGTCTGCCCTTACATGGGAGAATAGCAGGCAGCTTTCACCTGGATGTGCCACAAAGGAGGGCTATGCACAAGGGAGAGTTAGTTTTCAGGAAGTTGCTCACCCACCCCCGTTTAAAAATTCTATCTTCTTTCAATTACCCAAAGTTTCTTGGAACTCTTAGTTATAATATAGTCAAGTATGGGTATATTTTAGGGAGAGACCCTGAAAGGAAATCCATCAGAGACTGGAGAATTGTCGGGCAGGGGCACTTTGCAGCAGCACTGGGTATATTCGGAGGCATAACATTTCCTACCATCCAGCCACCCAACAGGAACCTAAAGGAACTGAAAGAAAGGCAAACACCAAAAATATTAGTAAAAAATGATAAGAATTTGGAAAACCTGTATCTACCTTTTCCATGTATCTTGAAAGCTGTTAGTAAAGATTTTGTTTTTTTTGAGACAGGGTCTCCCAGAATGGAGTGCAGTGGCGCAATAGTGGCTCACTGCAACCTCCAACTCTCAGGCTCAATCAATCCTCCCACCTCAGCCTCCCAAGTAGCTGGGACTCCAGGCATGTGCCAATACACTGGGCTGATTTTATAATTTTTTGTAGAGATGGGGTTTTGCCATGTTGCCCATGACTGGTCTGGAACTCTTGGACTCAAGCGATCCTCCCACTTCAGCCTCCCGAAGTGCTGGGATTACAGGCGTGAGTCACCGCGCTCTGCCTAGTAAAGATGGCTTTAAACATGGAAGCATTATAAATAACTAAAGCAACTTGAACTGCCATTTTAAAGTTGAATGTTTAATTGCCACTGAAAAGAGCACAGGGAAGACTTTTTTCCCAGTTACTATTATCCTTTAACAGAAAACAATTCTTTGTAAGGACTTGTAGCATATAGTAAGTGTTTGATACATGATTGACAAATGTTCTTGTGGAATACCTATAAATAAAATATTGTTTTCAGTATTATATAGAGGGGTATATTTATGCTATAAACAACAGTAACAATAAGTTTAGGACTACTAAATATTATTAAATATTAAATGTAATCACTTAATCTATATTACATGTTGATAGTTCACAACACCCAGGTCATAGTTCATTTAATGGAATAGCACCTTTTTTTTTTTTAAGTTAGTGAGAAAATACGTTTATGCTTATTTTATCATCAATAACTAACTTTCTTTATGAAATTATAGGTATATTCCAACATATGATACAATTAGGGAAGTCCAAATCATAGTAAAGAAGTAGACCAATTGGGAAAAGTTACATTTTTAATGAAAAACCTATTTGAAAAGCCACATCAATATTTATAACTCAATGTACAATACTGAGAGTTAAAATATTTTACAAAGAATTATATTCCCTTGGGCCCAGCTAAATCTACAGAAGCTGGAAAAGTGTCCTACTTCAAATTAAATTCACGATTTTATTTATACCTCAAGGCAAAAAAAAAAAAAATCATTTTTAAGCCACAGGCTTTTAAACCACAGTCAAAGGACATTTATTGAATGCTATACATTGATGGCACTAGTTTTTTTAGCCTTAAAAATATTGTTACCTAAGAAAATATTCCTGGCTGACTCTAATTGCTTTTTTTAAATGTGTAGGTACCAGTATGAATTCAGGAAGCCCACTATAAATGACTCGTGAGTAATACGATGTGGAACAAAATAAGACTGTCAGCTAGCATTCAAGGCAGACCAAAGTAAATATGCAACTCCTTTCCCACCTTCTTAACTAACAGAGGTAATATGATTATTTTAATTTAGATAAGTTCACCAATGTGCAGATGATATTTACCTTTTTTTATTACAGCTTGATTCTGTAAAGAAAAAGGACCTACTGTTACTAGTCATCTACCAGTTAATTCCTTTTTTGAAGAACCCATAAATGAGGCTAATTGTTTATTAAAAAGCTAGGGAAAGACACTCAAATACTTAGTTATAATTAGTCAGTTTTTTTTTTTTTTTTTTTTTAACCTGCGTTCTTGGTATTTTTGTGAAAGCAATCTTTTAAAGTTTCCAATTACACTATATCATTTTCTCAAAGGGACAAAACAAAGTCATAAATATGGTAGCATATTTCAGAATAAAATCCAAATCGTGAGACCGGGTGCTATGGCTCGCACCTGTAATCCCAGCACTTTGGGAGGCTGAGGCGGGAGGATCCTTTGAGCCCAGGAGTTCGAGACTAGCCTGGGCAACATGGCGAGATCTCATCTCTACAAATAATAAAAAAATTAGCTGGGCATGGTGACGCACATTTGTGGTCCTAGCTGCTTGGGAGGCTGAGGTGGGAGGATTATTTGAGCCCAGGCAGTTGAGACCATGATGGTGCCACTGTCCTCCAGCCTGGGTGATAAAGCAAGCCGCTGTCTAAATCAACACCAACCAACCAATCAGTCAATCCACATTATGAGAGAACTGGAAATCATGAGTCATACAGAGGCTTGAGGTCAAATCTGCCTGGACCAGTATTCTTCCTATTCTTCCTTTTGTCTCTCTAAACGGAATTTTTACATTTCTTCCATATTTACCCAAGACTCATTTTCCTTGGTCTTAAAAGATGAACTTCCTTTTGAGTTAAGGGAATACTAGAGTTGACCTCTTTAGTTTTTTATTTTTACTTTTTTTATTTTTATTTTTTTTAAAGAGATGGGGTCTTGCTGCATCATCCAGGTTGGAGTGGAGAGGTGCGATCATAGCTTACTGTAACCTCAAACTCCTGGGCTCATGCAATCCTGTGTCTCAACCTCCCAAAGTGTTGGGATTACAGGCATAAGTCACCATGCCTGGCCCTAGAATTAACCTCTTTAATGTCCTCACTGCTTGATATGAACACTGCATGTGATCTTGGTATTTTACCCATTGTTGCTGGACAGCAAGGGCACATAGAGGATCTACACACTCTCTTTGGTGCCAATGGTGAGAGAATCCAGAACCTTCTGGGGACTTTTCCAGAGATGGTAGTGGATACTGCATGTCTCAAGATGCCCACAGCCCACAAAGGCATAAGGTCCCAAGATGTGACCTCCACATTCAGATATCCCACACTGCCAGCTAGACTTACTTCTCCTCCTAATCTTTCTTGATGATTCCTTAGCCACATGTCTCAGAGCTTGGATGTTATGGTGAAGGAAGGGGCCTATGTAGAAAAATGTTGCGGTGTGGGTTTTAAACTATAAAAACGTTCATTAGGCATTTAAGCCTATAAAAACTTAATAGAATTATTCCTTTGAGCTGAAAAAAAGGCAACTGCATAGCCTCCCCGAGTGTTTTAAGTAGGTATCATGAGTCCAATAAAGTATTCCACAATTTTGCCAGTCAGATGAGTTCCCAGCAACTCAGAATCTGTGGCTGCTGCAGAGGCAGCCCATGAGTGATGTCATTCACTCTGTGTACTAAATTAACTGATTGTTTACACTACTGAAAAATACCAGATAATCATTAAATCCATTTTCTTGTGGACATATAAACACTGAATGCAAGAAGAATATCTCTTGTAATATCTATTAATAGACTAAAAATTGCCCAAGTCCTGGTGTTCAGAACTCTTTCTAATCATTGATCCTATGAAAATAATCTTGGAGGCTGGGCACGGTGGTTCACGCCTGTAATCCCAGCACATTGGGAGGCCAAGGTGGGCAGATCACCTGAGGTCAGGAATTCGAGACCAGCCTGGACAACACGGTGAAACCCTGTCCCTACTAAAAATACAAAAAATTAGCCGGGTGTGGTGGCACACACATTTAGTCCCAGCTACTTAGGAGGCTGAGGCAGGAGAATCGCTTGAGCCCAAGGTAGATGGAGGTTGCAGTGAGCCGAGATCACGCCACAGCACTCCAGCCTGGGTGACAGAGTGAGACTCCATCTCAAAAAAAAAAAAAAAAGTACTTGGATATAATTTATATATATCTCTGTGGGCGCGTGTGTGTGTGTGTGTACATATATATACACAGTGATATATAATATATATATAAATTATAATGTTTATTAGAAATAAATTTTCAGAATAGATATTTACTGTTTATCTTGCAAAGGGAAGATAAATAAGTTTGATATTTTTAAGAAGGAAAAAATAAAAAACTTACTTGTAGAATTGTGTGAGAATATTGGAATTTCATGTGGCATCAGATTACTGTTTTCCTCTCAAAAAAGTCTGTATCTTCTGAACAAACTAAACTGCATATTAATCACATTGTAAATTTTTTGAGGGCCAGAATTATTTCTTATTGGTTTTTGTATTCTTAGAACTTGGTCGCAAACAAATACTCTATATTGATCAAATGAATATGTTAACAAAGCCTTAAATCCTTTTTAGACAATCTAATTTTCCTATTACATAACTATTAAAATACCCTCATCTGCATTAAGAAACACTTCTCTCTAGAAAAAAAACTTGTAACTTGGACAAACCACGAGGATAGACTGTATAATGGAATATTATTCAGCCTTAAAAAAGGAAAGAATTCTGCCGTTTATAATAACGTGGATAAACTTGGAGGATGATATACCAAGTGAAATAAGCCAGACACAGAAAGACAAATATTGCAAGATACTACTTTTATGTGGAATCTAAAAAAAAGTCAAACTTAGGAAAACAGAGAAAGGTCATTTCCAGGGGCTGGGGGAGGGCAGAGTAAATGGGGAGAGGTTGATGCAAGGGCACGAACTTTCAATTATGAGTAAGTCCTAGAGCTCTAGTGTGCAGCATGGTGACTACACTCAATAATACTGCACTGTGTACTTGAAATTCACTAAGGGATTGACCTAAAGTGTTTTCACCACACACACAAAGAATAACTATGTCAGGTGATGGGTATGTTAACTATGCTTGTTTGTGGCAATCATTACATAAGATATGTTACATCAAAACACTATGTTTTACACTTTCATCTTCTATTTTTCAATCATATCTCAATAAGCCTGGAGGGGGAGGAAAGGATAGTATTTAGAAAGTGGCTTCTATGGGCTGTTTACCATTGTCTTCTTCTATGGAACCAAGAATATAATTGTATAATAGAAGTTTAAGTGCTTTGGGTTTGGGTGAATTGGCCAAAGGTAATGCTTATGACCATGGGTTAGAGTGTTTCCCCTGAACCACGAGAACTGACCTGAAAGGAACCAGACAGGGTATCCTTAGTCTGTAACCAACTGAACCAGCCAAGCAAGCTCAGCAGTGCCCGTCAGCCTCAGTGACTGAGGACTACTATGTGTCAGGTCAATGAGATATCCTGCAACTCGCCCACAACAGAAGGATGGGGCCACCTTTTACTCTCCTTTTTATTTTTTTTTTTTTTGAGATGGAGTTTTGCTCTGTCACCCAGGCTGGAGTGCAATGGCGCGATCTCAGCTCACTGCAACCTCCGCCCCCCGGGTTCAAGTGACTCTCCTGCCTCACCCTCCTGAGTAGCTGGGATTGCAGGCGTCCGCCACCATGCCCAGCTAATTTTTGTATTTTTAGTAGAGATGGGGTTTGGCCACATTGGTCAGGCTGGTATTGAACTCCTGACCTTAGATGATCCACCTGCCTCAAAGTGCTAGGATTACAGGCATGAACCACCACACTTGGCCTCTCCTTTTTAAATAACAATGGTTTTGGTGACCATATGTTCCCTGAGTGAAACATTCCCTATAAGCAGCCTACACCATTCACCACCATGTAGTTGTAGATTTTAGCATCCTTCCATGTGCACAGGCTTCTCCTGCCTTCAGGAGTTCACACCTGAGTGGAATCCACCCCGTAGGTCCCCGGAAAGGCTCAAAAGCTCCTCTCAGAGCAGGAAGTTATTAACTCCTTAATTTCCCAGGCTAATTTTGCAGACTAGTCATAAAAAGGAAGCTCTTAATGTTCACAGTGCCCATGTGGTTTTCTTATTGAAAACCCAAGTGTCCAGTAAATAATCCCGACTACAAAGCAGAGAAGAAACATGGTGCTTTAAAATAAATTCCAATGATTCAAAAGTTTAGCTATTGCTTTTAGGAGTTAATCACTCAATGACATATTTCCTTTCCTAAATAAACATTGACTTTTTGACATCTGGTATTGGATCTCTCATGTATATGGGTATGGCTCAGTTCCTGGAGAGAGTAGAGATAGTTACACAGAATGGGCCATCAGGCCACACCTCAGTGTACTTGCCACTAGGACGTTAATAAGGGACACACAGTAGTGTCACAGATTCCAGCCCTGCAAGTAGGGCCATGAGAGGAAAAGTGGTTGTTTTTTGTTTCATTGTCAATATTCAATATAAGAAAAATGAGTTGAGCATGGTGGCTCATGCCTGTAATCCCAGCACTTTGGGAGGCCAAGGTGGGCAGAGTTCGAGACCACCCTGGCCAACATGGCGCAACCCTGTCTCTATTAAAAATACAAAAATTAGCTGGGCATGGTGGCAAGCACCTGTAATCCCAGCTACTCGGGAGACTGAGGCAGGAGAATCACTTAAGCCTGGGAGGTGGAGGATGCAGTGAGCCAAGATCGCACCACTGCACTCCAGCCTAAGTGACGGAGACAGACATTGTCTCAAAAAAGAAAAAAAAAATTTAAGATAAATGGTTCTTAAACATGAGAATGGCAGGGGAAGTTGGAAAGTTTTCTTGTATTAAATACAGATTTGATTTCGTTACTCCACGAGAGTCATTTTAGCACCAAGTATATTAAATGATGACACGAAGAAGAGCTTCATATGCTGAAGAGATCAACTGACAACCCAAACTTCCATAGATTCTCACCTTCTGTGGCTTATTATAGCTCATTTTCCTTTCAGCTCTTACAATCTCCCACTTTAGGAACTGAAATTCTTCGGAATTTCCTGTGATTATGTTTTCTAGTGTTACGGGAAGGAAAACGATCTTTGGGGTTAGATAACATATAAAGTTGAATGCTGAATTCAACAGAGATCTTAAAATACAAGTCCAGGAATGAAAGGGATTAAGAATGTACACCTGGGGATAATTAATGTAGACTATAACTAGGTTCATAAAACAATTATAAAAATTGTTTTTGAAGAGAAAGCTTATTAACTTTATTTTAATATTCACAATACAGATTTGAGACATTTTATAGGAGAAAAACCACAAAGTTCTAATCCTCTTTAAGAACTAGGATGGGTCTCTTCATTGCTCACAGGCTGTGAACTAAACTTTCATTTCATTCAACAGTGAGTACCTACTATGTGCCAAAAAATGTTCCCAGCAGTG
>NW_012103809.1:1089086-1110161 GCF_000951045.1 Mandrillus leucophaeus
TCAAGACCAAATTAGAAAGAACCACAGCAACGGAAATCACAACACAGGGTAATGGGATAAAAGGGAGAAAGAGAGGCACTTCAACATCCCTATATTAGCCTTGACAGCTCAATTCATCAAAAAATACAGATCGAATATATAATACATATAAAAATGAAAAATATAATTAAAAGTACACATTATTTCATCATAACAAAAAAATTAAAAACTAATTTTAAAATTTTGGTTAAAAAGAGCTATTTAGAAAATGTTTTAAAACTTTTTCAAATAAGTGGCTAAAAGGGAAAATTTACACTATAGTTACAATTATTTAGAAGAAAGTATAAGAAAATATAAGTAAAATTATAGGAGACAAATTTTGCTCTTTGAGGCAAAGATTTTCACAGATTTCCCAAAAATAACATAAAAATCACTTGCCATAAAAGAAAAGTTTGATAAATTGGACTTCATCAAAATTAAAAACTTTTGCTCTTCAAAAGAAACTGTTTTCTGGGGAGCTGAAGGAAATGTGCATTATCTTGATTGTGATGATGGTTTCAATGGTGTATATATGTCAAAACTCATCAAATTGTACACCTTAAACATATGTAATGTATTGTGGTCAACTATACTTCAATAAAGTTGCAATGAAGAATTGTAAATAAAGGCAACGTGGCAACTGAATAGTATTTTTTTGTTTTGAGACAGGGTGTTGCACTGTCACCCAGGCTGGAGAGGAGTGATGCCATCATGGCTCACTGCAACCTCTGCCACCCGGCTCAATTGATCCTCCCCCTCAAACTCCCCAATAGCTGGGACTACAGGTACATGCCACCATGCCTGGTTAAATTTTGCTAAATACGACTTTTTAAAACATGAACTAATTGTTGAGAAAATTAAAAGGCAAGCCATCAACCAGGAGAAAATATTTGTAATTAATGAGTCTGGCAAAGCACTTAAATTTAGAAAATATAAATAACTATTACTATTCAACGATGGAACAAACAACACACAACCACACAGCCCATAAACTAAAGAGATTGGCACTACCCCCCGAAATGTACAAATGACCAAAAATAACATGAAAAGATGCTCACTATCTTTAGTCATCAGAGAAATGCAACTTAAAACCACAAAGAGATACCATTATACCGAACCGAAAACAGCTAAAAATAAAAAGACTACTAATAATCTCATTTATATACAGAATCTAAAACAAAAAACAGCTCATAGAAACAGAGAGGAGAATGGTGGTTGCCAGGAGTTGTGGGTGGGGGAAATAGGGAGATGTTGGTCAAAGGGTACAGAGTTTCACTTACAAAAGGAGTAAGTTGGCAGGGCACAGTGGCTCACACCTGTAATCCCAGCACTTTGAGAGGCCAAGGCAGGCAGATCACCTGAGACCAGGAGTTCAAGACCAGCCTGACCAACATGGTGAAACCTCGTCTCTACTAAAAATACAAAAATTAGCTGGGTATGGTGGTGCATGCCTGTAATCCCAGCTACTTGGGAGGCTGAGGCAGGAGAATTGCTTGAACCCAGGAGGCAAAGGTTGCAGTGAGCCAAGATCACAAGATCACGCCACTGCACTCCAGTGACTCTATCAAAAAAAAAAAAGAAACAGTTCTAGAGACCTGATGTACAGCACAGTAACTGTAGTTAATAATAATACATCATATGCCCGAAAATTGCTAAGACAGGAGGTCTTAAGTATTCTCACTGCACGGGCACGCATGCACACACACACACCCCCGACAAAAGGTAACTATCTGAGGTGACGAATATGTTAATTAGCTTGTGATAATCATTTCACAATGTATACATGTATCAAAAATCATGCTGTACAAGTTGAATTATATAATTTTTTATAAATTATACCTCAATAAAGTTGAAAAAATAGGTTCAAGTTATAAAACATAGATATGTATAAGGATGTGAATATGAATATATATAAATAATTGATATAGGAAAAATACATATACACAACTATATGCACATATACATTTCCTATTGAAAGGAGGACGGCACCGTATCTCTCTGTGTTGTCAAAGCAGTGCTTAGTTAAGAACACGCCCCATCTACCACCAGGCAATTCAGGAAAAACAATGAGTGCTTTGTTTTTATGATGAGAAGGTAATGTATACAGTCTGCCACAATAATTTTCTGCTGTCTACTTTTTTCATACTTATAGCTACTCTGATAACTCTTTCTAGAACATTCTCAGAATTAGTTCTATCCAAGCTCTAGCCTGAATGACACTTTTACCTCTCAAATAAACTGCTTTTCCTACTGCCTGGACACCAAAAAAGTCCAAATAAGTGACCAAGAAATGGAAGCACCCCTTTGAATGACTGAGGAAGGGAAGAAATTAAATGAGCCAAGTCAGAACTCTCTCTAGGGTGAAGGTGAATGGGAAGCGTTGGGAAAAATCATTAACACTTTTATCAAATGTATACATTTAAGATTTGTTGTTTTTGCTAGACTCCTTCCAGGCAAAGCATACGTTAATAAATGTTTAAGTGTATTTTTCTTAAGTTCATTGCAGCTATAGAAATTGTTACATAATGTGGAAGCCCCTGCCAAGTTTCTAGCTCCCAATTTCCTGAGATGTATAATTACATGATTTTTATTTTTATTTTTTATTTTTTTGAGATGCAGTCTCACTCTGTTGCCCAGGCTGGAGTGCAGTGGTGCCATCCTGGCGCACCGCAAGCTCCGCCTCCCGGTTTCATGCCATTCTCCTGCCTCAGCCTCCTGAGTAGCTGGGACTACAGGCGCCCGCCACCACACCTGGCTAATTTTTTATGTATTTTTAGTAGAGATGGGGTTCACCGTGTTAGCCAGGATGGTCTCGATCTCCTGACCTCGTGATCTGCCCACCTCGGCCTCGCAAAGTGCTGGGATTACAGGCGTGAGCCAGCATACTCGGCCAGAATTATATTATTATATTATTTTGATTAAATGATTTGACTCCATTTCTTCTGTATTGATGTTGACGTATCTTTCAGTGCATACTTGATTGATACTTAAAAAAAAAAAAAAAAGACTACCAATACCAAGTGTTGGCAAGGATGTGGAGCAACTGAAACTCTCCTGTACCGCTGGTGGGGATATAAAATAAAACATTCACTTTGGAAATGTTTGGCAGTTTCTTACAAAGTTAAGGATGCACTTAACATATCACTTAGCAAATCTGCCCCCAGGATTTTGCAAAAAAGAGATGGAAACACATCCACAAAAGACTTGTCTATGAATATTCACAGCAGCTTAATTTAAAATAGCCAAAAGGTGGAAACAAAAACAACTCGAATGTCTATCAGTGAGTGAATGCATACACAAGTTGTGGTACGTTCATATAGTAATAAAATGCTACTCAACAATAACAATAAAAGTACTGTTGATACACAGAACAACACAGATGAATCTCAAAAACAGGCTGAGTGAAAGAGGTCAGATATAAATATTCCACTTACGTATGCATGATTCTACTTCTCACAGCTTTCTGGATGGATGGAAATGTTCTGTACCTCGACTAGGGTGCTGGTACATGGATTTATACATTTGTCAATACTCATCGAACTGTTAAGTGTACACATTTTATTGTACATAAATTGTACCTCAATAAAGTTTATTTAAAAACACAAAAAGCAGCCATTCTGTTACAGCTTATTGTGTAGGAAAGACATGTATACAATTTTGATGTGCTTATAATAATTACAGTGCAAACCATGCTAAGAGCACAAGCATGAAGAATACAAGCACACACCTTCATATAGCCAAATCCACAGATTTTCACTTAACAAATTGACTTTAAAAACATTTTGAGTCTTTGCTTAAAATTCCTCAGATACTCAAAATGGATAAAATTGGAAGACAGGTTAGGTTTTGGTTAATTTAACTATGAGTAAATCCACAAATAATTTACATTAGACACCTGCTATGGTCTGAACATTTGTGTGCCCCCGAAATTCCTATGTTGAAGCCTAATCCCCAATGTGATGGTATTAAGAGGTGATTAGGTCATGAGGAGGATTTGTGTCCTCATGAATGAGACTAGGGCCCTTACAGAAGACGGGGCTTGTTTGCCCTTGTATCGTATGAGGGTACAGCAAAAAGCCACCATCTGCAAACCAGGAAGTGGCCCTTCACCAGGCACTCAATCTGCTAGTCCCTTGACCTTGGACTTCCACCCTCCAGAACTGTGAGATATAAATTTCTGTTGTTCATAAGCCACCCAGTTTATGGCATTTTGTTATAGCACCCAAACTGACTAAGATAACACCATAACAAACACCAGAATACTGGCTGCAGGATGTCACAGCAGCCGTGAGGCGGATTCTAATCCTGGGTCCACCACACTGGCTGCACAGCCTTGGGTCAGCTATGGAACCATTCTGAGCCATAGCTTCCTGTCTACTGTGTAAGTTTGTGAAGGCTACATTAAATGAGGAAACCTATGTGATGCTTTTAAAACAGTGGCTGTTGGCCAAATGTGGTGGCTTATGCCTGTAATTCTAGTACTTTGGGAGGCCAAGGTGGGTGGATCATTTGAGATCAGGAGTTTGACACTAGCCTGGCCAACATGGTGAGACCCCGCCTCCACTAAAAATACAAAAATTAGCTAGGCATGATGGTGGGCACCTGTAGTCCCAGCTACTCGGGAGAATCTCTTGAAACTGGGAGGTGGAGGTTGCAGTGAGCCAAGATCATGCCACTGCACTGCAGCCTGGGCGACAGAGCGAGACTCTGTCCACCACCCCCCAAAAAAGACAGTAGCTGTTATCAAATAAGTCCTCAACATAAGTATGCAATGTTATTACTATTGTCTTGGGACATTTGGATGAGTTCTGTCTGGGAAGACAGATGCTCCTAGTACAGTCCTATGCCTGCCCTTCCTGGGTTTGCAAGTACAGAGAAAAATACACAGGAATTACCAACCCCATCAAATATATAGATTCAGATCCACACACGCACCATCAGTGTCTTTAGGAATACATAACAGGAGTACCATACAGCTAAACTTCTCAGGTAGGGGTATCACCTAGTGGATACCATTCCAGTATTCCCATCAGAGGAAAAGGAGCCAAAAGGGATCAGGATCGAAGGGAAGAGGGAGGTTGAAAGCAAGTGAGAGGGTACTGAAAGAAGAAGGTTGAAGCATCACAATTTGAGAGGCAGAGACAAATTAGAAAGAATTCAGAAGGAGAAAAAGCAGGTTGGTGAGGGAATTTGAAAAACTTGATATAAAAATCTTCACTGAAATCAACGTGTTCCATCTAGGGATGTGATACATGAAAGATTCTGTAGCCTGTCTACTCGCCATGCCTCCCATCAGATGCACAACTATTTCCAGTGCATAGAGAGAAATTTCAGCCCAGTAAAAGAAAGAACTCTCTAATAGCCAGAAGTGTCCAATATTGGAACCAAGAGCCCCAGGAGTGAATGAACCTGGAGCACGGGTGGGGGGCTCTACCTGGAGCCTTAAGACCCTGTTGATAGAGCAGTGTTGGGAATTGCTGTCTATTTCTATTTTCTTGCACTGATACTATTGATTCTCTCGGGTGTAATATGTTTTCTACAGGCAACTTTTCATTATTCACGAGCAGGCTATTCCTGATGAGTGGTTAATGAAGTCTTTATAGAGCAGGCGATACCCTAGTAGTATAGCTAGGGTAGTGTTCTGGCTTGCGAGAAATTCCTGTTGACTTTCTAACTTCCTGTGTGAATTCATCAGGGTATAGCTATCAGTTTGGCAGGAGCTCAAAGGAGAAACACCTGAAAGGAATCCCAGTTTATCCTTAGGATATGCCAGTGGGAGTGCTGTGTACATTTCTATTTCTCTCCACTTCCATTTCTCAGTGTAATGAGTGAGATGAGGAAGAAGGGAGCGAGAGTCTTGCCAGGCCATACAAAGTGATAGCCCAGTATGGCATGGGGAATGGTGAGCACAAGGTGAGTGGAAGGACCAGAACAGGAAGTCAGAGGAATTTTTGGAACTTCTAGACAAAAGGATTTGCATACAAGTATTTTATAATCGATTAAATTAAGTTGGATTAAACACATTATTCTGATGTATCGATGCAGTTGACTAGAAATGGACATACCCATATTTCAGATGAGTTGCTATTAAGGACTACAACAAAAGTGTATCTTTAAGCCACAGTTGAGACTTAAAAAAAAATCTCTTTATAAAATATTCTGAGCAAGTTGCCTTTGGTGTTGAACATACTCATATTTGGTCTCAGTCCAAAAGTGATTTTTTTCCCCCTGCATGACTTAATAATACGGCATTCAGTCACCCAGGGGCTGCCTATAAAAAAGCAGCAAATGCCTGCGAGTGCTCCTGGCCCCCAGCATTCTTCCCAGGTCACTGTCACTGCAGTGCTGGTGGGGATGAATCCCCAGAGGTGTGCTCCCCACCAAGAGGCCTGAAAGCAGAAGGGCCTCATGGAGGGCAGCCAGGCTGCCTGTGGCCTGTGTGCCATAAAAATAGACTCACTCGCCACCCTACATAAACAGGAAGGTTTAGTTAGGAAGAGAGAAGGGGAGGGAGAGGGAAAGGGAGGCAGTGAGAGGCTGAGCCGTGGAATGTAAAGGAGCAGCATCAAAAAGGCTCAATCCTGAGCTATCACTTCAGCAGGAAACTCATATGGCCCCCAGGAGTTCTTTTGGGGACACTGGTCCCCGTAGTGTCCTCAAAAGAACTTCTGGGGGCCATACAAGGGTAGGATGTAGTAACTTGGTCATGTGGTTTTATCACACTGGCCCCCAGAAAGGATGTCAGGGCTCTCAAGGCAGAAGGCTTTCCTGATGTGAATAGCAAACTCAAGCTGGACAAATTTTGGCCCAACTTCTCTGATTTCAGAACTTGACTTAAGATCAAATGCTGCCTCCTCAGAAAGGTGTTCTCTTTCTGACCTAAGCTACACACCACCTCCCATCACTCTCTATCACCTTAGCCTAACATTGTTTTTATAGTCTTTATCACAATCGAAAGTTATCTTGTGTATCTGTATACTTATCTGTTGCCTCAGCCTCTAGACTGGGATTTTGCAGAGGATGGGTGCCATATTTTGTTAAACACTGCTCCATCCTGATGCTAGAACAGTACCTGGCCTGGAAGAGGTAGTCGAGACTGGATAAATGAATAAACAAAGGCTCAAATGAGTGAATGGATACACTAAAGAAGTAGGCCAGGAAATGTTGCTTTGAGGGATGTATAGAATAGATGAACAAGGAAAAACAAGAAAGAAAAGGAAAAAAGAGATTAGCTTGTTTGTAACCTGCAACCACCTACTATCTGCCAAGTCTTCCTGCCACTCCCATTCTACGCAGCCACCCTCCAGGTTTAAATGCAAAAACCTGCTTTGCAAGATATCTAGTGGCAGTTTGTTGAGGACCCAGGGAGCAGTTCCCTCAAACACTACTGGTGATCTTAGATTCAGATGGGCTGAGGATGACTAAATGTGTACTTGCAATACAACTAAAATCTAGTCCAGAAATTCTTGACATACTGGAATCTCTGGGAGAAAGGACAAGTAAAGAAGTGTATAGAGCTTAACATGACCCAGATTCTAACTGCTTTGTTTGCTTTGGGATTTTTAACACTTAATAAGCAGAAGTATGTTCAAAAAGGCTAGAGAGTAATCTAAATAATGCAGTCAGACAAGATTTATAGAAAATGTTAATAATAAGAGAGAGTCAAGGGTTAACCTAAACTTTGGAGCTCTAATGCCCAGGAGCGAGGTGGTTTTTATTGATCATGGGGAACTTGGGAAGCTAATTTGGGACATGACGCTAAGCATAACTTTAAATTTGCTGAAGTTGAGATGACAGCAAGATATACTGCAAGATTACAGTAGCCTATAAGGAAGCCAGTAGAAAGGTAAGAGAGTCACTAATGAGAACCTTATACAAAATCTGTATAACATGGTATAATGCAGACCACAGATCTAGTCTTTGTTCCCTGTTCCTGGGGCAGAACTTCAAAAGCCCTTGGAACTTCTTGAATGACAGGAATTGTTATGCTAATGAGGTGATCCATGGTAGCCCCTAGCTTCAAGATGGAGGTTGGTCACCACAAAGACCAACTGTGTGATTAGAGTGTTGGAATTCTTAGCCAGTCCAACCTCCAGGGAGAGAAGGGGACAGGTAGAGACAGAGTTCAATCTTGTGGCCAATGATTTAATCAATCATGTCTATATGATAAGGCCCCAGTAAAATCTCTGGACACCAAGACTCAGTAGAGCTTCCTGCTTGGTGAACAACTCAGTGATGTCCTGGGAGGGTGATGTGCTCAGATTCCATGGAGGAGGATATGGACGCTCTCCATCTGGGACCTTCCCAGACCTTACTCTATAAGTCTCTTCCATTTGGCTGATCTTGAGTTGTATCCTTTATAATGAGACTATAATCATAAGTACAGTAGTCTCCTGAGCTCCTACTCTTACCATGTGGGATGCCTGCTCCCCCTTCACCTTCCACCATGATTGTAAGCTTCCTGAGGTTTCCCCAGAAGCTGAGTAGATGCCCGGTGCTATGCTTCCTGTACAGCCTGCACAACCATGAGCCAATTAAACTTCTTTTCCTTATAAAATTACCCAGGCTCAGTTATTCCTTTATAGCAATGCAAGAATGGCCTAATGCACAGAGCCTGTACACATTGCTTGTATATGCACATATGCATTACACAATAGTTGCCAGGGTATATAGGGAATTTCCGAGGCCTACCTTCAGGTGGAAACATTATTGAATTTTATGTTTTATTTCTTACCATTCTGAGTCACAAACTGTCAGTTATTAAGGAATTCTAAATGTTATAATGGATAATTTTGCTTACATCTTTTTCAAGAAATGTAGAGTAGGATGATCACTCTTGTATGTGACATTAAGTATATGTATCACAGTCACTTAATCAAAAATAAAAAAAAACTTAATCTTTAAACTTTAATATGTGAAATTACAGGCTCTGAGGAAATCTAGAAAAATTATATCTCTGTTTAATTCTTGAAACTCTTTATTCCTTTCATTCTAAGACGTCACTAATTTTAAGATGATGACAGACTTTGGGGGAGCTGGAGAGAAAAGGAACACTCCCTCATGAAATACAGATGCTCCTTGACTTACAATGGGGTTACATCCCAATAAGCCCATTGTAAGTTGAAAATACCAGATGCTGAAAATGCATTTAATACACCTAACCTACCAAACATCATAGCTTAGCCGAGCCTACCTTAAGCATGTTCAAACACTCACCTTATCCTACAGTTGGGCAAAAATCTTCTGGCAATGCAATACACTGTTGAGTATTAGTCATTTAGCCTTGTGATTGCATGGCTGATTGGTAGCTGTGGCTCACTGGTGCTGCCCAGCATCCAGAGAGATTACCGTACAGAACATGGTATTGCTAACCCAGGGAAAGAGCGAACTTCAAAATTTGAAGTACAGTTTCTACTGAGTGCCTATCACTTTCACACCACTGTAAAACTGAAAAATCATTAAATTGAACCATCATCAGTCAGGGACCACCTGTATAAATATCCACTGTAAGATATTATTCCACTTCAGCAAAGGGAGCATGCAAAAAATTTGAGTGCACCTCAAATTTCAGAAAATACAGTAATATGGTAGGAATTCAGATTGTCTTTACTTCTTTTTAACTTTCAGATGATTTGCCTTAAATGTGTTGAATGTAATCACTTTCACCTTACACAATTTTCTTTTCCAAAAATATGATGGTCTGAAGGCAGAACTGTATTTATAATAAAATGTCC
Organism: Mandrillus leucophaeus; assembly: GCF_000951045.1. Classification (NCBI taxonomy): domain Eukaryota; kingdom Metazoa; phylum Chordata; class Mammalia; order Primates; family Cercopithecidae; genus Mandrillus; species Mandrillus leucophaeus. The sequence continues at coordinate 1,098,839 of NW_012103809.1, forward strand.
AGATTGGGGTAAAGTGGCTAAGACAAGGGCCAATTTCATTCTATAATAAGCAGTCTGAAAATTCTAAAAAAACACTTAATTTTCTACATTAACTGAATTTTGGAAGGCAATTTTTCACTAACCACATCTTAACACATTGTAGACTAATAGAAACCAGCTTTTTCTCATATATACATGTAAAATGCAGGCCTTCTATGGAGCAAGGAGACCTTGTTGTCCCATTGGGCACTATTTTACTGTGTGAAGAAAATCACTGAGAACAAGACACTATCATCAAGCCTATACAGTATCAGCTTAATGGACATGAAAATAGGGGGAAACGGGAATAATATCAAAGGATGTAAATACTCAGAGTGATTTCCATGCAGAAGCTGGTGTTAACGAACAGAAACACTGAGGCCTCTCAGGGCAGCAGCTCATGGAACAGCCCCTGATCCCAATGCAGCAAGGGATGGATGGTGGGTCGCTTTGCCAGCAGCCACCTGCAACCCTAGGGCTTTTAGACGATGGCATCACTTCCCACCTGTCCCCTAGATGGCTGGCCCAAAGGAGGCAATATCCACAAAATTCATGATTATATTTTATGGCTCTGTGAACGAAAATCCCCTTATAACAAGTAAGTCAACCTTCTCTCTTTCTGATCTTGAAATTTCTTTGGGTTATCTATGCGAAATTAGCAAACCACCCAGTGCAAGAAATGGCACTATTGAGTTCAGATGGTGAATCACAGCCTTGCTTAGACCAAGAGACTAAGAATGCTACAAGCAAAGTGTGTGGTCCTTACCCAAGCCTAAACAGTCTAGCTAAGCTTCACCTTGACTTGCTAGAAACCTGCTGAAAATAGGCTGTACGATCAGGCTTTGATCGAGGTAAGACTCACACTCTGACGAGGTCCCTCTTTTCAGGAGGTTTAAGTTACCAACATTTAAAAACAAACCTATCCACATATTATGAAAAAGGGGTGCTGTAAAATCTGAAGCAAAGAACATTCTGCCTTTCTGTAGATGACCTAATTAATACAATACCATGATAGATGCCTGATAAATACTTCTGGAGATGATGCTGATTATTTTATAGTGCTGTCCAAAAGTGAATAGGTGTTAGGTAAGGGGAAAAAAATATACAGCCATCCCTTGGTATCCATGGGGATTGGTTCCAGGACCTCCAGTGGATACCAAAATCTGTAGACGCTCAAATCCCTTATAGAAAATGGCGCTATATTTGCCTAAAATCTATGCACGTCCTCCTGCATCCATTAAAAATCTCTAGATTACTTCTAATACTTAATATGGTCCAAATGCTATGCAAATAGTTGTTATGCTGCACTGATGCTTATACGTGTTATTTTTTGTTGTTGTATTGTTATTTTTTTAATTGTTTTTTTCTGAATTTATTTTTTTCTCCAGACAGAGTCTTGCTCTGTCGCCCAGGCTGGAATTCAATGGCGTGATCTCGGCTCACTGCAACCTCCGCCTCCTGGATTCAAGCAATTCTCCTGCCTTAGCCTCCCAAGTAGCTGGGATTACAGGCACACATCACCATGCCAGGCCAATTTTTGTATTTTTAGTAGAGACAAGGTTTCACCATGTAGACCAGGTTGGTCTTGAACTCCTGACCTAATGATTCGCCTACCTCGGCCTCTCAAAATGCTGGGATTACAGGCATGAGCCACTGCGCCCAGCCTTTTCTGAATATTTTTGATCCACACAGTTGCTTGAATCTGCAGATGCGAAGCCTAAGGGTAGGGAGGGCTGACAGTACTGTATTTATACATGGTGTAATTAAGTTACTTAGTACTGACATGGGAGCTTTCATGTTGAATTGTAAGTCATTAGGTAAATATTAACTATGTATCAAAATTCTTATAAAAAAGCAGGTTATGAAATTTGCTTTGAGTCACTGTTGAAGAACAAGCTCTGTGACTTTGAAAAATGATGAAACAGAACTCATCTTCCTTACTCCCCACGGTCCCTGAATTAATAATGGTTAATAACACTGACATTGCCATTCAGGACTTACATTGTACTTTAGCAGTTAAGTGATGTATAGTACAATACTGAGCTTGTAATGAAAACAATCACTATTTTAGTTATTATAAAATATGTCTATGAGACTATGAAAGGCATTTTTATCACAAGTTTACAACAGAATCTTTAAAGGTGATGTTTACCTATGCATCTAATGACTTGGGCTAAAGAAGGCTCCAAAGCAGTATAGCCCATCTCTGCATCTAAATGGTGTAAGGCAGGTGAGCCCCAAAGTAGGACTTAGCCCACAAGGGTTCTTGGCTTTGCCCAGGAAAGAATTCAAGGGTATGCTGGAGGTAGACAAAAACAGCTTAACTGAAGCAGCAGTGTCATACCTCCATGACTGCTCCTGCATATCCGGGCAACCCCATAAGCAGAGAGAAGCCGCTCAGGGCAGCTTTGCAGTCGTATTTATACCCACTTTTAATTATATGCAGATTAAGGGATGGTTGATGCAGAAATTTCTAGGAAAGGGGTAGTAACTTTTGGGTCATCGGATCATTGCCATGGAAAGGAGCGGTAACGCCCGGATGTTGACATGGCAATGGTAAACTGACATGGCACACTGGTGGGCATGCCTTATGTGAAGCTGCTTCCGCCCTGGTCCTCTTTTAGCTAGTCCTTAATTTGGTCCAGTGTCTGAGCCCTGTCTCCTGAGTTGAGTTCCGCCTCCTACCTCATGAAGGCAAGGTTAGTGAGTGGAACAATTAACACTAGTTTCAGAGGCTCTTTAGGCAGCTCAAAACAAGCAGGTCCAGTCCTAGGCTATTCTCAATTGCCTCTCTAGGTTATCAACCCCATCCTTTGAGAGTCAAGGATGTGTCAACCATCGAGAGAATGATTTATGTGACAATCAAACCCTCACCTTGTCAGATAATCATGCATTTTTTTTCCCAAGAGCAATGGAAAGTGAGCAAACTCTTCAAGATGAGTTGCTTGCGTTCTTTTTTTTTTTTTTTTTTTAAAGTTAAGTACTCTTAAGATGACGGCAAGGAGTGGTGGGGGGAAATTAAGTACTCTTTACATGACCCAGGAGTAAATGAGATCCTTTTGGCAAACCTCAGAATGTTGGATCGTGTTGACAGCATGGACTGGGCAACCAGGAAACCATGTGCGAATTGGCTGCTTCATCCCTTTTTCCTTTTCTGCGTCTGCCAGGTGGGGCCCTGAGTTCGGAGCACGTCTGGCTCTCCGCGGCATCCTGCCTGTTATCTCTGTCTGGCAAACCACCACTCCGTGCTCCCAGAACTTCAGAGCCTTCCAGGGCACTGATGATAAGTTATTCTCAGCCCGCTGTGCCAAAGGTTTTTTTGGCCGAGGGATTGAGGAAGACCATTGTTGTCGCTGGCTGTTATCTCTCGAGCCGACTCCACTTGGCAGAGGCACAAGTCCATCTCTCTGGTGTGGAACAAGGCGCTGGGCTCTAGATGAGTCAACACGTTAATAAACAAGAGGCATGGAGGAAATAGCAGCCAGTCTTGAAAACAAAAAAAAGAAACATTTTGAAGTGTACTGGATGCTGAGATGTTTGTCCTCCATAGTGCAATCCTGCTTTATCTCACTCCACAGCCTTCCTATCAGAGAAATGGGGAAGTTAATAGTTTATCAAATGTGAATCGGCTGTAATGTTTATGCATGACTTACATAGCATGGAAAGTATTTTTTGGTGCTGGGGGTACTGTTTTCTTTCATTGCAAATTTATATCTTTGTCATTCATCTCCCTTTTCGTCAGACTACATATTTTAGGAAGTCTTCTGTCTACCAAGACGTTTATTGTCTCCTGAACTTATCCCCATGCCATCAGGGAAACCACCCCGTCTGTGGCTCGGCAGTGCTGGGAGTGAGATTAAAAAAACACCAAGCTTTCCCCTAATGTAGACAGAGAAGGAGGATGGAAATCCTGCTCTGGGGAAGGTCCTGTCTCTGAAGCAGAAGATCAGGGCAGAGGGAGAGCATGCTGTACCACACGTGTGTTCCCTGCAAGCACAGCGTGGTGCTGTCACGTAAACACTGGCCACGGCAACCAAGCAGCCACAAAGCCCTGCCTCTCATCACCTGCATGGGTCACTGTGATGGCTCACACCAGGTGCACCAACACCACACTCTGGTGATTTAGCAGGAACCCACAGATTCTACAAGAGATGGGAGCTCAACTGTTGAAAACACAGTGTGTCGCCATTAGGATTCTTGGGGAAATGCAGGTGGAGGAAACCAACTCTAGTCCCAGGGCAACCTTTGCTTCCAGAGATCCAGAATGTACAAGAGTGTTCCCTAAGCTTGCTCTGGACTGGGAACACAGGGGAGACAGGGCTTCCTAGGGTGACTCACAGACACCTTGTAGTAATCTTGTGTTGACAGTCGTAAGAAGGTGACCGTACCTCTGTTTCCTCCAGAAAATCCTGGTTTCATCCTGCCATATGTATTAGTGATGCCCACTTTCATACTTAAAAGGTGTCTTCATTTGGATGACAAATGCTTCTCTCGTCAGTCCACTCCCTCATGGAACTAAAGATCAGCTTCACTGATGCCACAGCTGCACTATTAGGGCCACTTACCACCTGCACTTTCTTTCAGCAAATGCATGTTAAGCACCTGTGGGGCATGCCCTTTGCCTCCCACTGTGCTTGGCAGAGGACAACATGAATATGATGGGCCTCACCACACGCCTTAGTCTAGTCAGAGAGACACACACCTCAGTAGATGACTACAGAGCCCTGTGTTAAATGTGACAGCAGAGGCACACACAAAATAGGACCGCAGTGTCTCCTCTCAATGTCAGTTTAGTGAAAGAATTGCCCACTCATTTGAAGAATTATCTAGGGGATGTCCCAGCTTGCAAGTGGGGATGGTAGTGCTGGAGTCAGCAGTGTGAGCAGACAGAAACCCAGAAAGCCATGGACTAGGTGTGTTTCTTGCTGTGCTTTGGGAAGCGTCATCAACATCTGGAGAGCAGACTGTAAATGGGGACACAGAAGTGCTCACATTTTCCCCTAAAGATACGCATAATTTTGTGATTTAAATATTTACTTCTGTTAGTGCTTAGCTACTACAGAACATATAAAATAAATCTACTCTAAAGAAGTTAAGATCCAGGTGTCTTAGTCAATTTAAGCTGCTATGACAGGATACTATGATTTGGGTGGCTTATAGAAAAGAGAAATTTATTGCTCACAGTTCTGGAGGCTGGCAAGTCCAAGACCAAGGCCCTGACAGATTTGTTGTCTGGTGAGAGCTGCTTTCTGGTTTACAGATGGCACCTTCTCACTGTGTCCTCATGTGGTGGAAGGGGGAAGGCAGCTATCTTTTATAAGGGCACAAATCCCATTCACGAGGTCTCCACCCTTATAATCTAGACATCTCCCAAAGGCCTTACCTCCTCATACTGTCACCCTGGGGCTTAGGATTTTTCTTTTCTTTTCTTTTCTTTTCTTTTCTTTGAGATGGAGTCTCATTCTGCTGGCCAGGCTGAAGTGCAGCGGCACGATCTCAGCTCACTGCAACCTCCACCTCCTGTGTTCAAGCGATTCTCCTGCCTCAGTCTCCCAAGTAGCTAGGTCTACAGCCATGCGTGACCACGCCGGGCTAATTTTTGTATTTTCAGTAGAGACAGGTTTTGCCATGTTGGGCAGGCTAGCCTCAAACTCCTGACATCAGGTGATCCACCCATCTTGGCCTCCCAAAGTGCTGGGATTACAGGCGTGAGCCACCTCTCCTGGCCAGGGGCTTAGGATTTCAACATGTGAATGCAACATGTGACCAAGAGACTAATGACAAAACTGCTACAATCAAAGCATGCAGTCCTCACCCAAGCCTAAAGAATCTAGCTAAACCTCACCTTAGCCAGCCAAAAACTCGCTGAAAATATGTGTATGACAGCCAGTGAACATGACTTTGATCAAGGTAAGACTCATCACACTCTGATGAGGTGTCTCTCTTCAGAGAATTTAAGTTACCAACATATGAAAACAAACCTACCCACATATTACAGAAAAAGGGATGCAAATACTCAGACTGTAGCACTAGGCATGGAGTTTAGGATTAAAAAGGAAAACTTCTGATGATTCTATTTTTACTCATGCCCACTGGAGGCAGACCTTCCTCTCAGCAGTCTTTAGCACTGATGCAAAATGTGTAAAGTATTGAGTTTTCTCATTATCTTTTGAGTGGCTGAGTTGATATGCATGCATTTTTAAACTTTGTTCATTTCATGCACTTTCTACGTAGAACATCTGATATGGTTTGGCTCCATGTCCCTACTCAAATCTCATGTTGAAATGTAATCCCCAGTGCTGGAGGTAGGGCCTGGCAGGAGGTGATTGGATCACGGTGGTGGTTTCTCATGGTTTAACACCACAGGGCCCTTAGTGCTTTTGTCACAATAGTGAGTGCTCATGAGACCTGGTTGTTTAAAAGTGTGTGGCACCTCCCCCTTCTCTCTCTTGCTCCTGCTCTGGCCATGTAAGACATGCCTGCTCCCGCTTCGCCTTCCGCCAGAATTGTAAGTTTCCTGAGGCTTCCCCAGAAGCTGAGCGGATGCCAGCATCACACTCCCTGTACAGCCTGTGGAACTGTGGGCCAATTAAGCCTCTTTTCTTTATCAATTACCCAGTTTCAGGTATTTCTTTATAACAATGTGAGAACAGACTAATACAACATCCCTCTCCCTCTTTTTCACTTGTTGAAAAGTGCCAATCTAAAGAACAAACAGAGAGGGAGACTCTCTAAAAGACAATTATGTTTATTTGGGAATAGGGGTTGTAATGGGAATACGCGTGCCATAGTCAAGTATGTGCTAATTCAGGGAGATTAATTTAAAAACCAGATTTAAAAGGCCTTTAAACGAAAATGAGGATTACATAATTGTTTTGAGATAATTATCCATGGCTACAAGGATCAATAGCAAGGATGGTGCCAGTCTGAGGCTAGACAGGCAGTTGCTAGGCAGACGTCTTGACAGAAGTGTTTTTGTGTGTGTTAGGGTTGCAATGGCATTTGTACAGGGTTGTGGTTTTTGCAAAGTCTTTTGTGGTAGTTCTTGTTATCAGGCATTCATGCATGAGTGCCTTGCATTCATGGCCTTCCTCAGCTCTATTTGTCAGGGTTTTTAACACAAATGACTCCATTTTGATTCTGACAACTTTCACAATGGCAAATCGTAAGACCAATTCACAGGTCGACTCCTTAAAAAAAAACAATCCCTGATCCTACAAGGCAGGACTGGTCCTAATCTTATTCTGTACATTAATCCTTGATAGCATTTGTAATATGTTAGTGGATTGTCTATAAGTCATTGTCCACAGTTAGACTCTGAATTCTTAGAAGTCAAGCACTGTCTCTGGTTCATTTTTCTAATTCTAGCATTTAGCATAGAGTTCAGTAAATATTAAACACTAGTTTGGATAAACATAATCACAGTTTTAAAGAGAGCACAGCTCAATGAATTATCCAGAGAGAATATACCAGTGTAACTATCATCCAGTCAAGAGTTAGAAAATTAGCAGCACCCCAGAAGCGCCACCTTGATCCACCTTCCAATCCCTGTATGCGTCCATCTCTTAAAGGTAGCTGCTATTTTGTCTTCTACCACTACCAGGTATTTGTTTTACTGTTTTAAACATTATATAAATGAAACCATATAGTATATTTAATTTTACAATCAAATTCCTTCACTCAATATTATGTTTGTGAGGATTATCTATATAATTGTAGGCAGCTGAGTTAGTTCATTTTGGGAGGCTGTATAGTATTCCATTGGATGAATACACCACAATTTATCTACTTGACTCCTGTTGGATATTTATTCCAATTTGAGGCTTTTACATTATAAAAGTAAAGTCTTATATGTGTTTTATAATATACATGGGCACAATTTCCGTTAGAAATGAATTTCCCAGGTCTTTGGGCACAGCTCTGTTCAGCTTTAGTAGATAATGCAAAACTTTTTTTCAAAATGTTGTGCCAGTTGATACTCCCAACTGTACTATGTATGTATCCATTGCTGTGGATTTTGACCAACACTTGATATTATCAGTTTTTTAAATTATAGACACTCTGGCATGTGTGGTGTATGTGCATGTCTGTATAATAGTATTACATTGTGGTTTTAATTTGTTTTCCCCATGATTAGTGAGTTTGAGAACTTTTTAGCATTTTTATTGGCCATTTGGATACTCTCTTTTATGAATTTCCTGTTCAAATCTGTGTTGTCCATATTCTCTATCAGGTTTTCTGGCTTTTATTTGATTTTCAAATGGTAATCCAATCTTGGATTTGTAGGATAATACAAACTTATTTGTGATGTATTATTCTTTTCTTGATGAATTACTACATTGTTTGTTAATATTTTGTTCAGTTTTTGCATCTATGTTCATAATGGCATTGTTTATAATTTTTCTTTCTAGTAATACAATTGTCATAATCTGATGCTAACTTTATGCTGGTCCCATAATAATACAACCAAATTGGGATGTATTTTTTCTTTCAATCTCTGGAATAATTTGTGTAAGATTACTATAGTAGGCAGTCTCTAAGATCATATCCCAAAGATTCTATTATCCTGGTATTCATGTCCTTGTATAATAAACCCCCTTTAGTGTGGGCCAGATTTAGTGACTCATTTCTAAGAATATAATCTATCAGGGATGATGGGATATCACCTTCAAGATTAGGGTGCAAAAAGACTGTTGCTTTAGTCTTCAGTGCTCACCATCACTTGCTCAGTCTGAGGAAGCCATCTGTCATGTTGTGAACAGCCTTATGCAGAGACCCACACTGAGTAAGGTCTCCAGCCAACAGCAAAGGAAGAAGTAATGCCTTCGGTCAACAGCCTGTGAAAAACTGAAGCCTGTCAGCAACCACATGAGTGAGCTTGGAAGTGCACACTTTACCAATAAAACTTTCAGATAAGACTGCAGCCCCAGCCAACAGCTTCCCTGTGAAAAACCTTGGACCAGAGGCATCTGGGTAGGCCACACCTGGATTCCTGACCCATAGAAACTAAATGTTGTTTAAAGTTACTAAGTTTTGGGATACTGTGTTTTGCAGCAATAATCAATACAATTACCATTATTTTTCTTTTAAATGTTTGAAAGAATTCACTGGTAAAATCACTTAATCTTGGAGTCTTCTTTATGGACAGAACTTTAATTACACATTCAATTTAATAATTATAGTACTATTTAGATTTTCCATTTCTTTCAGTCAGTTTTGTTAAGTTATATTTTTATATGAATTTGTCCATTTCTCTACATTTTCACATTTACCATCATAGAGTTGTGTCTAAAATCTTATTATCTTTAGGATAATAAAATTCTCATTTTAAGATCTGTAGGATCTGAAGTATGTTCCCTTCCACATTCTTGATACTGGTTATTTATGCTATCACTTTTTTTCTGCACCAGTCTTACCAGAAGCTTGTCAGTGTTACTAGTCTTTTCAAAGAAACAACTTTTGGCTTTGTAAGTCCTATTTTCATTAATTTCTTTAATCTATTTATCCCTTTCTTCTACTTTCTTTAGGTATACTTTGCTGTTTTTCCCTAAAGAATTTCCTTTCCAAATTTATTTTTTGTAAATTTAAATTTTAAACTTATTTCTGTAATTTTTTGTAAATTTAAATGTACAGTTAAAACATTTTTAAAGTTTATTTAAAATCATACATTTTCCTTGAAGCATGGCTTTAGTTGCATTCCCAAAGTTTCAATGTCATACTGTAATCCTTTTTCAGTCTGCAGTATCTTCTAACCTCCACTGTGATTTCTCCTTGGCCCAGGACTTATGTAGAGGTATATTTGAATTATTTCTAGTAATATTTTAGTTATTCATTTCTAGCTTAATTCTACGGTCATTAGAACATACTCTGTATAATGTTAACATTTTGAAATCAGTTGAGACTTGCTTTATGGCCCAGCATGGGATCATGTTTTATACATATTCCTGTGTACTTAAAAATTATTTGCATTATGAACATTATGTAATAGTAAGTACACTTTGAATTAAGTGTATAAAACTGCCAATTTGAATTAAGCTTGTTAATTGTCTTGTTCAAAGTTTCTATATTTAAAGTGCTTTTTCTATCAATTACTGAGGAAGCTATGTTATTTGCTGAAAATTTAGAATTCTTACACTTTATTGTTGAAGCAAATATTTAATTATTATGAAGTATTTCTCTTTATGTCTAGGAATACCTTTTACCTCAGTGAGCTTTCTCTGATATTAATCTTCATGGTGTGATATTAAGTTATACCAGTTTTATTTTCATTAGTGTTTGTACACTATATCTTTTCCATTCATTTACTTTCCATCTTTCTGTGTTCTCAAAATTTAAATGTGTCTCTTCTAAAGCATAAAATTGTTTTAAAAATAAATCTAGGCTGGGCACAGTGGCTCATGCCTGTAATCCCAGAACTTTGGGAGGGCAAGGCAGACAGATTGCCTAAGGTTGGGAGTTCAAGACCAGCTTGACCAACATGGAGAAACCCCATCTCTACTAAAAATACAAAATTAGCTGGGTGTGGTGGCGCATGCCTGTAATCCCAACTACTTGGGAGGATGAGGCAGGAGAATCACTTGAACCCAGAGAGCGGAGGTTGCAGTGAGCTGACATTATGCCATTGCACTCCAGCCTGGACAACAAGAGTGAAACTCCGTCTAAAAAAAAAAGGGGGGCATGCCCAAGATGGTCGAATAGGAACAGCTCCAGTCCAGCTCCCAGTGTAAGCGACACAGAAGATGGGCGATTTCTGCATTTTCAACTGAGGTACCAGGTTTATCACTCCAGGGTGTGTCAGACAGTTGGCGTTGGTCCGTGGGTGCAGCCCAACCAGCAAGGCATCGCCTCACCTGGGAAGTGCAAGGGAGAAGGGAATTCCTTTTCGTAGCCAAAGGAAATTGAGACACACAACACCTGGAAAATCGGGTAACTCCCACCCTAATACTGCGCTTTACCAAGGGTCTTAGCAAACGGCACACCAGGAGATTATATCCCACACCTGGCCCAGAGGGTCCCATGCCCACAGAGCCTCCCTCATTACTAGCACAGCAGTCTGAGATCTAACTGCAAGGAGGCAGCAAGGCTGGGGGAGGGGCACCCGCCATTGCTGAGGCTTAAGTAGGTAAACAAAGCTGCTGGGAAGCTCAAATTGGGTGGAGCCCACCACAGCTCAAGGAGGCTGGCCTGCCTCTGTAGACTCCTCCTGTGCAGACAGGGCATAGCTAAGCAAAAAGCAGCAGAAACCTCAGCAGAGGTAAATGCCCCTGTCTGACAGCTTTGAAGAGAGCAGTGGATCTCCCAGCAC
>NW_012103809.1:1116250-1143297 GCF_000951045.1 Mandrillus leucophaeus
TATGTCTTGATATATTAGGGTTTACATCCTCCTAGGCTTCATGCTTCTCTTGCCTATTCTAGTTCCTTCTCCTGTACCTCCTTCCCCCTTCCATTATGCTTTCTTTTGAATTAGGTTGGTATTTTAAAATAATTTTCTCCCATTAGGTTGGCATTTTATTATCTTCCACTACTTTTTAGTTATAGAAATTACACCATGCAGGCCAGGCACGGTGGTTCATGCCTGTAATCCCAGCACTTTGGGAGGTCAAGGAGGGTGGATCACTTGAGTCCAGGAGTTTGAGACCAGCCTGGCCAACATGGTGAAACCCATCTCTACTGAAAACACAAAAACTAGCCTGGCATGGTGATGGGTGCCTGTAATCCGCTACTTGGGAGGCTGAGGCAGGAGAATCACTTGAATCTGGGAGGCAGAGGTCGCAGTGAGCCGAGGTCAGACCACTGCACTCCAGCCTGGGTAACAGAGCAAGACTCTTACTGAAAAAAAAAAAAAAATTTAATTTTATAAAAAGAAGCTAACATCATTAACACTTTTACTTCAAAATGCAAACGACTTTATAATACTTTAATTTTGTTTAGATCCCTCCTCATTTTTGTTGAGACTTTAAACAATTATGTTTTCAAATCCCAAAGCATAGCATTAATATCAGTTTTTGAAGAACAACATTCATTTGGATTTACTCATTTATTTACCCCATTTCTCTTGCTCTCCATTTCCTGCCCCATCTCTAAAAAATTAGAGTCATTTTTCTCTTGCCCGAGAATGTTCTTTGGTGTTCCCTTCATTACAGGGATGCTTCTGGTAAATTCTCTCAGCTGTTGTTTACCTGAAAATGTCTTTGTTTCCTTGTCATTCTTGATAGTTGTTTTTGCTAGGGATAGAATTCCAAAATTCAAAGACTTTATTCTTCTGTCTTCTATTATTTCTTTCAAGAAGTTAGCTGTCAGTCTTATGATTCATTCTTTGAGGATAATCTCTCCTCACCTACTCTGTCACTTGGTTTGCTTTAAATCTTCTCTTTGCCTTTCAGCAGAATTTTACTATCAGTTTTTATTTATCTTATGTGAGGTTTACAATGATTCTTAAAACTGTAAGTCTTTCATCAATTTTGAAAAATTCTTAGCCATTATCCCTTGAAATGTTGCTTCTGTCTCATTTTCTCTCTCCTTTCCTTCCAGGACTACACGTTATGTTCTTTCACTGTATTCCCTATCTTTTCTTTTTTATGTATTTCATTTTCTCCCTCCCTTTCTTTTTTTTTTTTTTTGAGATGGAGCCTGGTTCTGTCACCTAGGCTAGAGTGCCATGGTGCAATCTTGGCTCACTGCAACCTCTGCCTCCCAGGTTCTAGCGATTCTCCTGCCTCAGCTTCCGAAGTAGCTTACAGGTGCCTGCCACCACATCTAGCTAATTTTTGTACTTTCAGTAGAGACAGGTTTTCACCATGTTGGCTAGGCTGGTCTCAAACTCCAAACCTCAGTGATCCACTCACCTCAGCCTCCCAAAGTGCTGGGATTACAGGCATGAGTCACTGCACCCAGCCTCTTTTATGTATCTTCTAAACTTTTATTTTTCTGTGCTTCATTCTACATATTTTCTTCAGATTTTCCTACTCCACTCCTTCTCTCTTTAGCTGTCTCTAATCTGCCATAAATCTTCCATTGAGTTTTTCTTTTGTTATCATAATTTTTAGTTGTAGAACTTTGTTTTTTTATAGCATTTCTAGTTCCTGCTTAAGTTGCCAATCTCATCTTTTATTTCTTTAAATATATTAGTCAGTGTTACTTTAAAATCTGTATAGGAGAATGACATTACTGAGATATGGCAGGATCCCCTGTGAGTCCATTTATATTGTCTATTGTTTCTCTTGGTGTTCAGTCACATTGTCTTGACTCTTTATGTATATAATAATGACTGCCTGAATTCTGGACAGTATACATAAAAAATGAGAGAGAATTTAAGGGCTAGGACAATGATATATTTCTCCAAAGAGGAATATAAATTTGCTCTTTATAGACATCTAGGGATATTACCAATCTTGATCCCACCAGGGATTGAGGTGGTTCACAGCTGAATTGCAGTGTCTGTGAGGGATGGTCTATTTCTATACACATTTACTCCCATGCTATATAGCCTTTCAGGGTCCCAATCCAAAGTTTTGGGAGGTTTGCCAGACTATTGTTGTATCAGACCCCAAACTCCGTTTTTTTGTTCCCTAGTCCACTGAGTTTGTCAAAAACTCTGCTAAGCTTATCAGACTCTCAGCTACCTCTAATGGAACATGCAGAGGTCCCTAAGGAAACAGTGGGCCCAGATGCTCACCTCTCTGTACTTCTTTCTTTTCCCAGATCTCAGTACTAATTATTCACTAACTTCTTAGGACTCCAATGTATCCAACCAAGTTTTTTAAAAAATTTATTCTAAGGAAGGTTGGTTTAAATTGAGTAGTCTGCCATAATCAAAAGCAAATCCCCATTATAAATATTTTATTATCACAACTACTTGTCCATTCATGGTAGTATGCTGGGGGCATAGCAGCACACATGATAAATTTCATATAAATTAAGTGTACAATTTTTCTGTCTCATAAGAGAATATATTTGTGGCATTATTTGTTAGCATGTCATTATCACAGGTTTTGACAGGATGGTAGGGAATAGATATTATTCCTTAATTCCATAGGTTTTAGAGTATGGAAGGATCATGTAAATTCACCCAAACTCCTCCCTCCCCATTTCATAGAGGCAGTAACAGAGCCCCAGGGATGTGGAGTAATTTATCCAAGATCATACAATCAGCTAGTGGCACAAGCAGATTCTTAAATCAGTTATCACACTTCCTAGAGCTCTGAGTTCTTTCTTCCATGACACACTGAAGTGTTGTTTGAGAAAGCTTCTACACATGAATTGGAATTTCAAGTGTGTTTCTGAGACTAAGAGAGAAGTGAGACTAGAGGACCGAGATGATAGGGCATTCAAGTCATTACGTGCAACTTGAAAAAAAAAAAAAAGGCTTAGGTAGGAATGGGTTGATGAGGTAAAGAAACTGATGGATCGGCTGGGCACGGTGGCTCACGCCTGTAATCCCAGCGCTTTGGGAGGCCGAGGAGGGTGGATCACCTGAGGTGGGGAGTTCGAGACCAGCCTGACCAACATGGTGAAACCCCATCTCTACTAAAAATACAAAACTACCTGGACGTAGTGGCGCATGTCTGTGATCCCAGCTACTTGGGAGGCTGAGGCAGGAGAATCGCTTGAACCCGGGAGATGGAGGTTGCGGTGAGCTGAGATCACGCCATAGCACTCTAGCCTGTGCAACAAGAGCGAAACTCTGTCTCAAAAAAAAAAAAAAAAAAAAAAAGGAAAAAAAAAGGAAAACTGATGGATGGAAGCGGCTGGGTTGGGCGATAAACAGGCCGTGGCTAGGGAGGACAGAGAGGCGGCGCTCACTTCTCGGGGACTTTTCATGCCTCGTTTGTTTGTTTTTTTCAGATGTGGCTTGGTCCTGACGCAGCGTCCAAGCAGCAGCTTGAGCTTAATCCTTTGTGAAGGGGAAGGTCTCCCCTGCGGAAAGCGGTTAAACTTGCGGAGGGGGTGCGCGGCGGGAGTTCTCCCACATGCCAGGCGAACGGTGCGGCCTTGACCTGGTCCTGTAGCCGGCTCCACGGGTCTGAGGGAGGCCCCAGAGGGGACGGGGGAGGTAGCCCGGCTCGACGGGTCTGAGGGAGGCCCCAGGGGGGGCAGGGAGGTGGCCCGCAGAACACGGGTTCTGTAAAGAGACGTGGAGAAGATTCGATTCCGAGAAGAGGAAGCGCCGGGTGGAAAGAGAACCAGGCGGCTGAGGGGGGCAGGGCGCTGCCAAGATGGCGTCCGCCTCCTCCCAGCCGTCGTTGGCGGTCGGTTTTCCATCCTTGGATCCCGGAGTCCCTTCCTGTACCGCGTCCTCAGCGTCTGGAATCAAGAGCCCCATGGCATCCGAGGTGCTTTATGCCTCTGGCATGCCCATCAAGAAAACAGGCCATCGAGGTGTCGATTCCTCAGGAGAGACAACATATAAAAAGACACCCTCATCAGCCTTGAAAGGTGCCATCCAGTTAGGCATCACTCACACAGTGGGGAGCCTGAGTACCAAACCGGAGCGTGATGTCCTCATGCAAGATTTCTACGTGGTGGAGAGTATCTTCTTCCCCAGTGAAGGGAGCAAGCTGACCCCTGCTCATCACTACAACGACTTTCGTTTCAAGACCTATGCACCTGTTGCCTTCCGCTACTTTCGGGAGCTATTTGGTATTCCGCCGGATGATTACTTGTGCTCCCTCTGCAGTGAGCCGCTGATTGAACTCTGTAGCTCTGGAGCTAGTGGTTCCCTGTTCTATGTGTCCAGCGACGATGACTTCATTATTAAGACAGTCCAACATAAAGAGGCGGAGTTTCTGCAGAAGCTGCTTCCAGGATACTACTTGAACCTCAACCAGAACCCTCGGACTTTGTTGCCTAAATTCTATGGACTGTACTGTGTGCAGGCAGGTGGCAAGAACATTCGGATTGTGGTGATGAACAATCTTTTACCAAGATCAGTCAAAATGCATACCAAATATGACCTCAAAGGCTCAACCTACAAACGCCGGGCTTCCCAGAAAGAGCGAGAGAAGCCTCTTCCCACATTTAAAGACCTAGACTTCTTACAAGACATCCCTGATGGTCTTTTTTTGGATGCTGACATGTACAATGCTCTCTGTAAGACCCTGCAGCGTGACTGTTTGGTGCTGCAGAGCTTCAAGATAATGGACTATAGCCTCTTGCTGTCAATCCACAATATAGATCATGCACAACAAGAGCCCTTAAGCAGCGACACCCTTCAAGTGTCAGTTGACACTCAAAGACTGACCCCCCAAAAGGTTCTGTACTCCACAGCCATGGAATCCATCCAGGGAGAGGCTCGCCCGGGCGACACCATGGAGACCGATGACCATATGGGTGGCATCCCTGCTCAGAGTAGTAAAGGGGAAAGGCTTCTGCTTTATATTGGCATCATTGACATTCTACAGTCTTACACATGTCTGAAGAAGTTGGAGCACTCTTGGAAAGCCCTGGTACATGACGGGGACACTGTCTCGGTGCACAACCCAGGCTTCTATGCTGAACGGTTCCAGAGCTTCATGTGCAACGCAGTATTTAAGAAGATCTCCTTGAAGCCTTCTCCTTCCAAAAAGTTTGGGACTGGCTCATCTTTCTCTGGGCGTACAGGCTCCAGTGGCAACTCCTGCATTACTTACCAGCCACTGGTCTCTGGGGAACACAAGGCACAAGTGACAACAAAGGCAGAAGTGGAGCCAGGTGTTCACCTTGGTCGTCCTGATGTTTTACCGTAGAATCCTCCTTTGGAGGAAATCAGTGAGGGCTCACCTATTACTGAGCCCAGTTTATCACCTGTAGTTGGAGAGACTTTGCGTATGCTAACTACAAGTACAACCTTGGAAAACTTGAACGTGCAGAGTCAGAGTTCACCCATTAAGCGCAAAGCCTCAGAAGACCTGGAACGAGATTCTGCCTCTCTGTGATCCCAAGATGTCAGCCCTTGCCCCAGCAATGTGGAATTTTCTTCTACTTGGTCATCAAAAAAGGAGTGTAAAAGAAGCGAGGTGGGCTCTCCATCTTCTTCCTGAAGAAGAGCCTCCTCCTCTTCTCTGTCCTCATGAATGGGCATTAGTGCCTCGGACAGTTGAGGACCACAGCATCCCCTCCACTCCAGAGTTAGGTGGCACGGATTTTCAACTGGCTAACCTTGGCTTCCACAACTGAATTTTTTTCAGACCCCCATTCTTCATGCTGGAAATGAGATTACTAGACTTGGCAGTTTTCTTTCCCCTCATCTTTCACCAGGAACTGGACTCTTAATTTCCTCAGGACAGACTAGCTGGCACATTATCCCCACCTCTTTCTCTCTGATCCCTGGAAGAAGACCCCTGTAATCTCTGTAAAGGTTTTTGGGGGATAGGGGTGTTTAACCACCTCCCAACTTTTTTTCCCCCTGAAAAAAGGAAAAAGCGCACAGCACAAAATTTCAAGCCAGTTTCAGATCAAAACTCCAGAAGTGTTGATGAGATGGCTATTCGTAGGGTTCCCTCAGAAGAGCCACAGTGTTTGTGAAGAGAAAAGTAGTGATTGCTCTGCCAGAAGCAGCACCTCTTTAAACTCCTCCTCTCTTGATGAATTTCTTGAGGCTGAAGGAATGGAGAGAGTGGGACGTGGGGTAATCTTTACCCCTTTTGTTAAAACATGAGGCAGCCATGGGTTGGGAGATCATAGCCCTTCCTAGGCAGAATCCTATTCACTGCCAGGCTGTAATGATTATTACTGTTTTGCAATTTGAAATATATTCTGGTTGCTTTTCTAAAATATGAAGACTTACCAAGTGAATTTTAGATCATTCTCCAAAGGAGATTTTTTTGCTCTTTCCATCTTTTCCAACAGTGTTCTCCTGTTTGTGGTGCTAAGGTGAAGAGGGGACACCTCGGTCTGTTTAACAGGCAGCCTGTATCTATGAGGCCAGCAAATATTTTCTTAAACTCAAGGGGAGACAGTGGATTCTTGCCTCGGTGAGGTCATTGCTATGCCATATGTCCTACCCCCCTGTCTTCATGCAGAGAAGTTGGAAATGGGGGCTACATATGTCCTCTCCTCCCCATCTACAAGAGTTGTGGTTTTCCATCTGATCCTTCCACTGTTGTCAGGAGAAGAAGGGGGCCTGGTATCTCAGGCAGATTGTTGAATTCCTGTTCTTCCCCTTCTCTATCCCACCCTGCCTTGATAGTAGGTTAGCCCATACCCCAAATAACTTTTCATATTAGATACCCCCAGTCAGTTTCTGGCGGCCTGTCTTTGCTGCCATGTTCTTTTTTACAAGAAGGAAACAATTCTTGCTATTTTTTTCATAATTTACTATTTATGATGTATTTATGTGTTTTATTAAGGACAGAGTTCTGTAAGGGGTGGGAGGGAATATTTGAGGGAGGGCTGGGTCTTAGGGAAAGGAATGGGAAATCCACATTTTTATGAAGTGTCTCTATTTGCCTCTACTTTGTATCGTTCAGAAAAGGCAAATGCAATATAAAAATGATATATGGTTTTAATGTGATAAACTTCAATCAGTTATTTAGAAAAAAAAAGACACTGATGGATCATTTTGATAACAATGAAAAAGGAGACAGGGATAAGGAAAAGTTGAGGTTATCCTGTAAAGCATCTTAAAGCAGAAAGGAAGGCTCTTAGTTTGTAATTTAATACACCTGACTGTAATAATTTTAAAGCAGGAGTCAAGGAAGGAAGGCAGCTGACTATGCCATGTGTGTGTCAGCGTAAGGCAAAGGCAGAGCAAGGTGAAAAGGCATGACCAGGAAAGATGATATTCACTGTCATAAATAAATGCAGAGAGAAATACATTTTTTTTGTGAAAAAGAACTTTTTTCTGGACCCATATACTTTATAAGCATAGGGTACCACTTATTCTTCAAACTACCCAAACTAGTCATAGATGAATTTTCAATGTTTTTATATGAGTTCTTTCATGAGCCCAAAATACTATTTCTTACAGTGTGTCTTTCCATAACTTATCTGCTAATAAAGATACCTGCTAGAGTACCAGGAGCCTTAATGAGAGGCTTCTTTAATGTTATGTTACTAGCATCACTTCTGAGACACATTTATTCATCCACTCACATACTAAACCACTCATCTGAGAAGCACTTATTAAAATTTACACTAGAACTAAGGAAACAGATAAAAGACACAATCCCTGATGCCAAGAAGTTGCCTGGCTTGCTGATGGAATTTCCTAGTACCCCATGTTATTCTTGGCTGCGCAAAAATTAAATTTTTAAACTTTTATTATTGTCTAAAATCATGGGTTATACCATTTAGAGAACAAAGCCTCACTACTGTTGCAGGTTGAGGTTACCATTGGGATATTAGGTATCAACACAGGCCCTATGACACAATCTGTGTAAAAACTGTAGCCTTTTGCATAAGGAAAAGTCTGTGTCACTTTTCCTAAAGCTGTGTGAAAACAGCAAAATTATATCCTCTTTTTTTTTTTTTTTTTTTTTTTTGAGACGAGTCTCGGTCTTGTTGCCCAGGCTGGAGTGCAATGGCTCTGTCTCAGCTCACTGCAACCTCCACCTCCCAGGTTCAAGAGATTCTCCTGCCCCAGCCCCCAAAGTAGCTGGGATTACAGGTGTGCACCACCACACCCAGCTAATTTTTTGCATTTTTAGTAGAGACAGGGAGACAGGGTTTCACCATGTTGGCCAGGCTGGTCTCGAACTCCTGACCTCAGGTGATCCACCCTCTTTCGCCTCCCAAAGTGCTGAGATTACAGGTGTGAGCCACTATGCCTGGCCAATTATATCTTTTTATTGCTTTCAAAGATCTTCATGACAATAAAGAGAGCCAATGCTCTATCCCAGAAGGAAGAAAATGGCCATGTCACTTCTGAATGTTTGCTAGGATGCTAAGGTAAAAATGGGCTGAGGATATACGAAAGCTAAACTTCAGGTGGCACTGTTGCTTGTAAGTCAGTGAAAATTAAGTCACATTAAACATTCAGTTCCTTAGACACATTAGCCACATTCCGAGTACTCAATGGGTACATATGGCTAGTGGCTACCATATTGGACAACACAGATCTAGAACACTTCCACCACTGCAGAAATGTCTACTGGACAATGCTGGAAGTAACATGGGTCTCCTAAAAAGCTTCAAAGGTAAGGTTGTACATGGTGTCCATGAGTTTGAGTAGCAAAGAAATTACCTTAAAATTATAATTAAATGTAATAAGAGATGTTTTTAAAAATTCTGTTGGAACTTCTAAACACATAATTTAGCCAAACAAAAATGATACAAATTTTCTCCTGGAACTTTGGGTGTTTGGGTCACTGTTTTGAATCTTGTCTGGGGGACAAGCAAGAGGCCATGTCCCTGTGTGTGGCCACCAGATGGGCCTGAGATCACTGACTGTGTTGTCTCGGAGTCATCCAGCTGCTGGCTGACAGAAAAGGGAAGGACATTCACCCTGCATGCATATACATGCACACAGACATACCCTGTCTGCCTGTTGCCAGCTTCCATAACATGGGGGAGAAACTTTTTAAAAAGAAGGTCCTCTTATTTATGTGACTGGACACTAAAAGTTTTGCCTTTGAACTAGTCATATGGAAGGAATAGAATGGACTCATCTGCAGTAGATTTTAGTTAATGCCATTTACCTGGCTCATGTTGACATACTACACTATTCTACACTCTACTTACTTGCTCAAATCGAAGTCAGTTTGATACATCCTACTCTTGATCTTAAAATATAAGACAGTATATGGGTGCAGCATTTCTTGGGTTGTATGGATGAATGAGACCTAGAACAATGTGAAATCTGTTACTGGGGCCTAAATGAGATTGGTCAGTGCTGGTTTCTTTTATGTCTTCTGTCTACCCCCTGGTGGAGGGATTCATTACTAGTCAGAGGCAAAGAAGGAAAGAGAAAGAGAAAAAAGCATGAATTATTTCCTGAATATCTATTCAGTTCCTCAATAATCTTGGGTTTGTTGTTTATACGAGAGTGCCAGCTCAACGGGAGAAGAGCTGAAACCCATTATTTCCCTTTGAACATGTTCTTCACTGGGAATGGCAGGAGGAGCAAAGCAGCAGGAGGGCTGTCCTGCCAAAACGCTGAACTTGGAACTGAAGGGGCCGTCGCTCTGGGTGTAAAAAAAGAGTTACGAGCTTTGCTGCTCTGTCAGGTCTGGAATCCTTCCCTTGGCTGTGGATAATACCTAATGATTCAGAGGAAGTACTGTCAACTCTTCAAAGCAGACCTAGCTAATTGTGTAATGTTATTCTGAGGCACTGGGAGAAGCCAAAAAAGAAGGGAGGCTGGGGAGAAATTCCTTCCTTTGCAATGATCAGCTTACATCCTGCACCATCAGATTTGATTATCCTTATCTTTTCTTGCATAACTACAAATGTTATGACTGGTCATAGTGACCAGACTTCCAAAAAAAAATCCAGCCACAATATTTGACTCTATGACTGCCTGTGGCGGTAAATTCCTTAGACTAGCTACATGCTGTGCAAAAAGCTATTTCCTTTGATTTATTCATTTCCCAGTTCTTAACTCCATCAGGTGCCCCCTTGATCTCACATTAGAGAATGAGGCAAAAGAAAAGAAAAGGAAAAAAGAAGTCTGTTCATTTTGCCTTATCTCCTTGCAGTTAGGCAATTTAAATATCCACTGACCTCTTTTGCTCATATTGCACAGCAATTTTTAAAATTAACTCCTTTTAACTAGCTCTTTTTTTAATTGAATAAGTAATACAAGGACCTGATTAAAAGATTTAGGCACTACAATAAATAGAAAAAGGAAAAGTAAGTATCCCTTCCATTGCAGACCTGCAGACCCTTGATTCCCCAGACCCTACCCTGAGGCAGTCATCAGTACCAGCTGCTGGTGTACACTCTAGAAATATCCAAACCCAAGCATGTATGCATTTTCTCCTTTTAAAATGTATCTTTCTTTTTCACATAATAACATCTTAGAGATCATTTCATATTATCACATTTAGTGCTAACTCATCCTTTTTCATGGCTGCATGGTATTCCCATTTGAATATACCACACAATTGATTAACCAGTTCCATATTAATGGATATTTATGTTGTTTCTAGTATTTTTCTCATATGAAAAGCTACAACAAAGACCTCTGTACACATCTTAACATACAAATGCAAGCGTATGCATTTATTTTCATTATTTATTTATTTATGATGGGACAGGCTCTTGCTGTCGCCCAGGCTGGGGTGCAGTGGCACAATCTTGGCTCACCCCAACCTCTGCTTCCTGAGCTCAAGTGATTCTCCCACCTCAGCCTCCCAAATGGCTAGGACCAAAGGCATGTGCCACTGTAGCCAGCTAATTTTTGTATTTTAGTAGAGACGGGGTTTTGTCATGTTGCCCTGGCTAGTATCGAACTCCTGGCCTCAAGCAATCTGCCCACCTCAGCCTCCCAAACTGCTGGAATTACAGGCGTGAGCTACTGTACCTGGCCTAAGAATGTGTATTTTATTTTTTATTGTATTTATTTTTTTGAGACGGAGTCTCACTCTATCATCCAGGCTGGAGTGCAGTGGCCTGATCTCGGTTCACTGCAACCTCCACCTCCCGCGTTCAAGTGATTCTCCCGCCTCAGCTTCCAGAGTCACTGGGATTACAGGCACGTGCCACCACGACCAGCTAATTTTTGTATTTTTAGTAAAGATTGGGTTTCACTACGTTGGCCAGGCTGGTCTCCAACTCCCGACCTCAGGTGATCCACCTGCCTCGGCCTCCCAAAGTGTTGGGATTACAGGTGTGGGCCATCGTGCCCAGCCAGTATGTGCATTTTAAATGTTGATAGATATTTTCAGATCGCCCTCCAAAGAGGTTATATTAATTTATACTCTCCTTTGAGAGTATGTAGGAGTCCTCTTTCTCACTTCTTTGCTAACATGTATATTCTAATAATATTTTACAATCCATCATATTCCTGTTCTGCCTGAAAAACCACACAAGGTGCAGTGACCTCTGTGTAACCATCAGGTCCTGACATTAAGCCTTTTGCCCAGTCTCCTGTAACACCACTCTCACCTGTATAAGCCCTAACATCCAACAGGCAAAAGCAGCAAGATGAAAAAAAAAAAAAAAAAAAAAAGCAAACGGGTTACATAAACCAACCAACCAGTGCCACCTACACGTCCCTGGGCTTCTGTACCACCAAATTTGTGAACTAGCCAATATGCACCTGTAATTGTTTCTGTATGTGTTTTGGGGGATGGAGTTACCAAAAGATTCCTAAAATGGTCTGCAATTGGTACTTAAAAAAGATAAGCATCAGTGATCTACGTAATTAAAAAGAGAGAAAGGGAAAGAAAATTAAACCTGGAGGACTGGATGCAGTGGCTCATGCTTATAATCACAGCACTTTGGGAAGCCGAGGTGGGAGGATTGCTTGAGGCCAAGAGTTCAAGAGCAGTCTGGGCAACACAGCAAGATCCCTGTCTCTACACAAAAATAAATTAGCTGGGTGCCATGGCATGTGCCTGCAGTCCCAGCTACTTGGACGGCTGAAGCAGGAGGACTGCTTAAGGCCAGGAATTCAAGGCTGCAATGAGCTATGATCACACTACTGCACTCTAGCCCAGGCAACAGAGCAAGACCTTGTCTCTAAAAACAAAAAAGAGGGAAAAAAATTGGATAAAAATCCAAATGCCTGATTTTATGGCTTAATGTAGATAAACTAAGTATTACGGTATACTTAACTACTAATATGTAAAATAATGAAATCACTCTAAACAGCGATTCTCCTATTTTAGGACTAGAAACATTTCTAAAACAAAACATGCAACCCAAAGTGGTCTTTGTCAAAGTTCTCTTACTTCAGATAGAGACATTAACCAAAAAATAGCTACCATGATCTGTCATCATTTCATAAGGTAATTTCAACACCAAAGGGTAGAAAAGCTATAACATGACAGTAAAAGGCAGTTCCTTAAGGTGGGTAAATTTAACTCTATCTCAAGTTCACTGCTCTAACCCTCACGTTCTCATTTCACCATCCAGTCTGAGAATCCAAATGACACACACAGGAAAACTCCGTCCTGTAGGATCACTGTCCATGGACTGGCATCTGAAAACTACGGCTATCAGGAACCTTCTCTGAAATTCACAAAAGCCAGGGATTCTTTCCTCTGTCTTGTATTTTATATGTGTAGTTTAGAAATCTAGAGGAGAGCAAGGCTGGGCGCGGTGGCTCACGCCTGTAATCCCAGCACTTTGGGAGGCCGAGGCGGGCGGATCACGAGGTCAGGAGATCAAGACCATCCTGGCTAACACGGTGAAACCCCGTCTCTACTAAAAATACAAAAAATTAGCCGGGCATGGTGGTGGGCGCCTGTAGTGCCAGCTACTGGGGAGCCTGAGGCAGGAGAATGGCGTGAAGCCGGGAGTCAGAGCTTGCAGTGAGCCGAGATCGTGCCACTGCACTCCAGTCGGGCGACAGAGCAAGACTCTGCATTAAAAAAAAAGAAAAGAAAAGAAAAAGAAATCTAGAGGAGAGAGCCCTCGATTTTCAGTTCTGGATTTGCCACTAATTAGCTTCAGTTACCGAACCCTTCTACGAACTTCAGTACTTAATATCAGATAAGAATAACACCTTTCCTGCCCATTTCACAGGACCGACCGGTTCAAAGAAAATTAATATGTGAGCAAGTTTTTTTTGTAAGCTACCATGCTTAATATAATGATTAAGCACTAACATTTATCAAGCGTTTTTGAAGTGCCAGATGCTGTTCTAAATGCTTCCCAAATGGTATCCCATCCAGCCCTGTTGGCAGCCAAGTGAGGAAACTGAGGCTCAGAGAGGATAAAGAATATGCCAAGTTCATACAGTTAGTAAGGAATAAGGTCAGGACTGGACCCCATGACTGTCTGGCTGCAATTCCATATTCTTTTTTTTTTTTTTTTTTTTTAAGACAAGGTCTGTCTCTGTTGCCCAGGCTGGAGTGCAGTGGTGCAATCTCGGCTCACTACAACCTCTGACTGCCGGGCTCAAGCGATTCTCCTGCCTCAGCCTCCCTAGTGGCTGAGACTACAGGCACCCGCCACTGCACCCAGCTAATTTTTGTATTTTTAGTAGAGAAGGGGTTTTGCCATGTTGGCCAGGCTGTTCTTGAACTCCTGACCTCAGGTGATCCACCTGCCTTGGCCTCCCGAAGTGCTGGGATTACAGACATGGGCCACCACACACGGACTAATTCCATATTCTTAATCATTATGATATACTCTTTTGTAATTAGTGATATAATTATATCACTGCAGTTCTTGTATGCTACTGGCTGAACACTCTAGCTACTGGCTGAACATGCAATGTTAATTAACAATTTGTCAGACTCGAGCCCTTCTGAGTCAGCAAGACCTCCAGATGATAGCTTTCAGTTTAATAAACAAAGGATTTGCTCAGGATCCATTCAGCTAATAGAGGCCACTTTTTTATGTTCAGATATTAACCTTCGTAGATAATGACATGCCCTAGCAGGCAGAGCCCTAGTCTACATTGCTAAGTAAAAGGATTGGGCATTATCGCACTCAAGCTGGAAACATGTCATTGGGTAAAGACATAAAAAAATGGGAGGAAAATGAGATACAGAATCAGAAATGTCAAAACTTTTGAGAAGTGTAGTCAATTTGCTAAATCTTTAGTAAATACACGTGCATTAAAACAGGATATGAGGCTTGCTGAGCTGAAAACTTATACCTTAAGTGACTCTGTGGTATACTATATTTTTCTCATTCATTTGATTTTGTGATTTATCTAGAATATAACATCACCTACTTTTTCTTTCACTCAAGGCAGAATCATTTTTAGTTAACATTGGCTTTTGGCTTTAGCATGTGGCATTAGTGCCAGGGCAGGGTCTGCTAGGAGAGAGGACAGCATCCAGAGTCCAGGAGCTGTGTGCGGGGGTGCGGCCAGCACCAGCATCCTCCATGTGCATCCTTTCTTTGGACTTTCTGGTTTTGTTCCCCCCAGCACAAGACCACATTACCTCACACTTTACTTGGCAGTTTCCCAAGTAAACTTCCAGCACCTCCACCCTTCCCCTCTTTGCTGCCTGGAGCCACACTAGTGGCAGAATAGCATCATGCTATTCTCCATCTAGGAACTAGCTGGCTTTCCTGGTCTCTGTGGCATCTGGTCTGAAGTTCTCCCTTCAAGGTCCTACATAATTAGCTTCCATCTACTTTAGCCAATTACTTTTTCATGACTTCACCAACCCAACCCTACTTAAGGCATGCAGGGGACGTCACATTTCTTTAGCAGACAAAATGCTTATTCTTATTCTCCCATCTGGAATTTTCTACCTGTTCCCTCTACAGGGTAATTAATATACTACGAAGAATGTAGACTTTGGAGTCAGACAAGATATAGCTATGACTCTCAGTCAGATTATCTCTCTGTCTCTCTATGTATTTTTAAACACATATTGAGCGGTAACAGCATATGAAAAACCGTGTGAAGATCTTTGTCTCATTAAGTAATTTATTCATCACTGTACACCTATGAGGTCACTATTATTAAGTTCCCGGTTTACAGATGAAACAATGAAAGCACAAGGAGATGAAGGGTAGCCAGTCGGTGAGGAGCTGAGATTCAAATCTAACACTGCCTGGAATGCAGAGCCAATCATCCTAACCATGACTTAAGAGCATCTCACTAGTTGTATAAACTTGAGCAAACTGCTTAACCTCTCCAGTCCTTAATATTCTCATGTATAAACAGGGATATAAATGTCTACTCAGCAAGATTAATGAGATTATGTGTATAAAGTTGCTATCAAAGAGTCTGGCGTTCAAAAGAGGCTCCATAAATGTTTCTGTCTTGTCTCTTTTCTGCCCAATTACATTCCATTCATCTTTTACATCCTGCCTCTTCCATGCAGCCTCTTTGGAAGATGCAATGACCTATTTCAGCCTACAGTGATTTCTTCCTCCTGTAAAATCCAAGCATTCTAAAACGTAGTTTTAAACTGTTTCCCAGTGATTTCATTTAAGTTAGCCTTTGCTTCCTCAACAGAGGTTTTTTACAAGGCAGTAATCACATATTATATACCTCATTTACATCCCCTATAATTAGCCAAGGATACATGTGACTGGCCTAGTGATACAGTCCCTGCATACAGTCTAAGACAGATGTTGCTTTAGAAAAATTTCATTCTATATTTAACAATGCTTATAAAAAGGTATACGGCAAATACAAATTCATAATCCACCATTTATACAGTATAGGTAACAATTAATTAAAAATTCATACAGACTTCAATTTAACTTTCCTACCTGTGTATGCCTGTGCTACGCCTAGTCATTGAAGACTAACAGACAATTGGTATTTGCTTACGAAGCTATACTATATCTTGCCAAAATTCAGTATTACCAAGAAAATGACCATTCCAGAAAACATTAATAACACTTATCCTTAAATATAAACAGCAGCCCATTAGGGCTAAGTGCTTCATAGACAGCTTCATAGAGTTGAGTATTCATGGCTGGCGATTGCCCTCTGAGGTAGCTATGACGACTAGTAAGGTAACTGGAATTTACAGAATTGGGTAACTACTGTGTTAAGCCAATCCTGGGAGTGAGCCAAGATAAGAAAGCCAAAAATGATTCCACTGCTATAAACTAAAGCCAAACAATGAAGACAACTGATTTAAGACTCCAGACACTGTTCATTCTCAAGTTCTTAACTAGGCCTAGATCACTGAAATCTGGCTCCAGCATATTCCATGGAATGAACGATGTGCCAAGGCCTATGACTGGCCCTCCTCCACCCAGGACTGCTTTCCCCACACGGCAGGCTGCACAGCCCCACTCGCTGTCCCGTGGGGCAAGGTGGCACAAACTCTACTTCTGCTTTTAGCTTTTGTCACTGACTCTTCTTCAAGAGGTAATTTGACCTATTACCTTTTTAATAAAACAAATTGCCTCATTCAACCTATAGCTTCTCAATTTGAGTCTCCTGGCTTGAAAAGAGCCAGTGGGAGTCAAGAAACAATGAGAAAGGTAAGGGATTTTCTAACATGGATGTGTGGCCAACCACACTGTTCAGCCGGGCTGCAGCCAGGCCAAATGGAAAGATGTCTTAAAAAAAGAAAACCTCAATTTAGCGATTTTCATAATTTATGAGGAATTGGTTAATTTCAGATACAATCAGAAATAAGCATTTTTATTTTTTAATTGTTTTGTGGAGATGAGGTCTCACTACATTGCCCAGGCTGGTCTCAAACTCTTGGGCTCAAGTAATCCTCCTGCCTCAGTCTCCTGAGGCTGGAGCCATCATATCCGGATGCCTGAAATAAGTAGTTTTAAATGCCAGTTTCACACTGTACCTTTAAAAGTTATACATTTCACTACAGCAAATGTCAAGCAAATTGATTTTGAGGTGGAATAAAGAGACACGACATCGATACCTAAGCTTCCACACAGGGAAGAGGATTTACAAAGACCCAGAAAGCCAGACAGAGAATGGTCTATCTTTCTGGGAAAAGTGTCCAGAGGCAGCCGACGAGACCCCATAAGTAATGCTGCAGTGTCTCAAGTCCCTCTTCAGTCTGCTCAGTGTCCCTCCCTGTGACTCTTACATGCGATTTATTACACCTTTCACTCACAGGGGAGGATGTGTCAACACAAAGGCAAATTCAAACATTCCGATGAAATCTAAAACACAATCTAGTTTCCAAACAGCTTTCTAGTTGGCCTTGTACAGGCTCAACAGCCAGATGACTATTCTCAATTTTTTTCTCATCCCTGATTAAATAATTTACAGTACTGACTTCCCTTCAAATGAGAATTCCAGAAAGCATTGCCTAAACATTAGCAATCTTCTTAATTGTTATTCTTTGCCATGGGTCCCATCAGGCTACCTTGGTGATGTTTAGATTGTTAAGGATTATAAAGATGCCTCTTCATAGGAGTATCTACCAATCCACATTCAAGGTAAAGGAGCCACGGGGACCAAAAACCTCTTACACTACCTCAACATATGTTTTGCTGAAATAGATATTCATTCTTTTCTTTTCTTTTTTTTTTTTTTTTTTTTTGAGATGGAGTCTCGCTCTGTTGCCAGGCTGGAGTGAAGTAGCGTGACCTCGGCTCACGGCAACCTCTGCCTCCAGGGATCAAGCGATTCTCCTGCCTCAGCCTCCCAAGTAGCTGGGACTACAGGCATGTACCACCACATTCGGCTAATTTTTGTATTTTTAGTAAAGACGGGGTTTCACCGAGTTAGCCAGGATGGTCTCAATCTCTTGACCTCATGATCTGCCCGCCTCGGCCTCCCAAAGTGCTGGGATTACAGGCATGAGCCACTGTGTCCGGCCGATATTCATTCTTTCTAGAAAGTTTGCATTTCTTATCTGGAAAGTCTGAAACAGAAGTCCCAAATTCTCTTTAGGAGTAAAAGGAAAACAAAGCTGTAAAATAAGAATAGTTCAATAAACTGCAAGTAATCTCTGGGATGGTTCCCAAAAGTGTACAAAAAGGAACCCAGGGTCATCATCTCCCAAGAGGCTGGAAGGCAGTACAAAGACAAAGAGCTCACCACGGCCAGAGCCCCTCTCAATAGTGCTGAGTGCTTGCTGATTTATTACCTCTGGTCTCTGGACTGTACTGAAGGAAACTGGAATGTCATACCTTCATTCACAACACTGTCTCATGGAATTATTTTTTCCGGATTCCTTGGGAAGTTAAAGTATTTGAGAAGAATATCAGGAACTGTTGTTTCAGCCTGTTTTGTGAGTAGATAATTGCCTTCCAACTCCATTATTTCAGGAAATGATGTGTGCGGCATTGTTCCCAGATGAGGGGAGCAATGTGTTGCAGCGAGACCCACACATGCATACGAAAACAAAACAAAACAAAAGGCGTGCAGTCTCAGTCACTGCACTGAACTCAGACTTTTAAAATCTGGTCTCTAGATAAGAGGCTGGCCCCAGACAACCTACTCACATACCAGTAACATTCTTTTGAAAGGGTGTAAGCAAAATTTGTTTTAAGAAGTGAGAAATTTTTACGAAAATTACTAAATGTGGTAATAAATAACTTGGACACATTAAGTGCTATCAAAATGGGTTCAGCAGAGACCTATTTGAAAGGCTAAATTTTTCTCTAATTTGGGTCTGAGTCAAAGACCAGCATGGGAACTAGAAGTAAAACACATTTCATCCTGAGAAATACCTTTGATTCCATGGAATATATTAGCTGATCTTCCTGAAATGTGACATCATTTGTGGTACCAGCTGTATGGGTGTGCCATCTAAGGATTTACTAAACTAGTATTTCTTTGGTTTAATATGTATTTTAAGACCACAGAAAAAAGTCTAATCCAACTAAGTGGTCCAGGGGGAACTGTTATGGACTTCGTCCTAAGAAGCTTAAATTTCTTATGATCATGACCTGTTGACCTTTTAATGGATGGATTACACAGAGCAAATTCCCAAATGGACATCTAGAATTGATAATAACTGTTACAAAGGAAACATTAAATATAGCACCTGTGAGGTTCTATTTTACATATATTAACTCATTTAATTCTCAAAACAAACTTATGAGGTTAAGTATTGGTCCTTTTACCATCCCTGTTTTACAGATGGGGAAACTAAGGCACAGATATTGAGGTTTGAGATGCCTATTAGGCATCTCAGTGCAGATATTAATCAGGCAGTCAAATATGTGACGGAAAAAAACAGGGCTGCAGATACAAATTGGGGAGTTTATAGTTAACATCCTAAGACTGGCTGCAAGGAAGTATCTGCAGGGAAGAGATAGTTGGAGGTCTGGCCTTGAGACATATCAATAATTAGAGGTTGGAAAGAGGAGGAACAGCCAGAGAGGCAGAAAGCAAACCAGGAATAGCTGGTCATCAAAAAGCCAAGTGAAGAAAGTGTTTCTAGGAGGGAGTAATCAATTGTACCTACTGCTGTGGAAAAATAGTGTGAAAACTCAGGACCATCGGATTTGGCCCAATGAAGATGGCTGGTGGTTTCAGGGGAGGAGAAGTACTGAAAGTCAGGCTGGAAAGGGTTCAAGGGAGAATACAGAATGAGGTAAGTGGACACAGCAGCAAATACTGGCAGCTCTTTCCAGGTATTTTGCTATAAACGTGAGCAGATAAATGGCGCAGTAGCTAAAGGGAAAATGGGGAGCATAGGGAAGGCTTCTTGGGGTTAGGTGGCAGTTATAATGCATTTATAATATGCTGAATTAATGATTTTGCATAATCTAAATTTTCTTCATCTTCTGAAAAAATAAAATTAGTTTGATAATTAATGTTCAAAACATGCATTTTTGTTCTGCATACATTTAATCCACGTTGTTTTGTTTTGCAAGAAGCAGGATAGGTTACAAATGGTTGTCCACACTTGGTTCAGCCAGTCAGTCAGCCTCAGCAATGAGTGTTCCAGATTACTTTTCGGTTGCTATAGCCTGCAATTTTGCTGTCCCTAATACTTACAGAGGGAACTTGCTCTTTTCTTCATGAAAACTTAGTCTAGATGCTCCTAGGTGGGCAATGGAGGGGAAATGTCCACATAGAGAACAGTAACTAGACCTCATGGGACAACATCCACCTTCTCCTTTGAGATTGCTCCCTGCCATCACCACTGTCCAATACATTTGGTGTTGAGGGACAACCCCTTGCTTAACTTCCTCTACACAGCCGAGATCATGTTGGAACATTTAAAAAAGTTTCATGGAGAATTTGGGGGTTACAACATGGAAATGGCTGCACAATAAAATATAACTAGAAAATCTGGTTTACAAAGCATAACTCACTCATCTCTGGTTCAGGTGCTCCTACAAAGATGACCGTGTGACTTGTAGTCCACTTCCATGAGGCAGAGGTTATCTGTAACCCCTGCCCACTGCGGAGGGAGAGGGAGAAGAAAGAAAAGGGGCAGGGGAAGAGAGAGGGTGAGAGAGAGAGAGAGAGGTAGGTTCTCACACCCACCTAGTCCTCTTTAAGAACGCATCCCTTTCTCAGGTGATTAACATTAGTAAGGTCTATTCATTTCAGGACTTAAGTATAGAATTATTCTGTGGCCTTAATTAGATACCTACATAAGATTTTAACACAATAAACCCAACATCCATACAAGGCACGCGCACACACACACACACACGCACCAGATACAGAAGAGAAGAGGGATTTTGTTATGCTCTCATGGTTTCAGATACCACCAGGACCTGGGATCTCCAAGTGGGAGCCTAATTCACTTCATAAGATACCTAGGTCTGTGAAAGCCAGGAGGAGCCAGTTGGAGCAAGAAGGAAGGGGTGAAAACAAATCCTTGGGGACTGCTCTGCACTCTCACCAGTCATTTGTTCAGCCCTAGGGGAATCCCGTAGGCAGCAACCTCAGGGCCGACTTACCCCACAGAACATCCCACAAGAAGGAAACCAAGAAGAAAATGTTACAGACCTCGTTTAATGTGCACATGGAGATGCTTTTATCCAGTGATGCGTTTAGGGAACCATCAGTGTCACCAAGCGCTTTAAGTTGTGTGTGTGTGTCTAGTGGTGGTAGAAAGGGGTGCTTCTCATCTGCTTCTCCTTTTTGTCAAAAATCTTAGTAAAAACTTCAAAATCTCTTCAGCACCAGATAAAAGGGAAACTGTGAGACTCTTTCTGGAAGTGAGTTGAAGAACAAACTGTTTTGAGGTAGGAAGTAAACAGAAAGGGAAGCAGGCCGGTGGGAGGCTGGGGCTGCGGCTGCAGAGTGAATGGCCCTAAACAGCAGACGCCTCCTTCAGGGACCGGGAGCTAAGAGATTCTGCTCTGCTTTCCCACCTGGCAATATGATTTTCAGAGCTGCAGCCAAATGGGTACATCCCAGGTCCCACAAGTTAAGACTCAATACAGTTCTTAAAAAAAAAAAACATCAAATATAGTGGCTGATGATTAGCTTAGAGCATTACATATCACTACTGGCACTATGGTATTTTGAGGCATGATACCATCTTTGTGGGCCAGCTAAAAGCTAATCACCATGTGCATCATTGTTTCTATTGGGAGATGCATTCCAAGTTCCAAACAAATGACCTAAGTGAGGTTTTGGGGGAAAACACTGCTAATTGGGGTAATTTTTTTTCCAAAAAGGTAAAATTTCAAGTTTCTACTTTTGCAGTATATAGCTTACTTTAAAAGCTTCAAAGCCTTTCCAGAGAGAAATAGCAAAGTTTATAAACCAGGTGATGACAGACTATTGAGGATCCTGAAGTTTTGATTAGAAACAATGAAACACATTCATCTAGTCTTTATGCATTCGTCATATTCAATTATTGTAAAACATAAATGCAATGTAAATAGCAAGGATAACTCAAATCTTCCTTAACCAAACTAACACACGGTGAGCCTTGTAATACAGCAAGAACTTCCCTTTTCTTTTCTCTTTATTTCAATAGTTTTTGGGAAATTGGTTGCATGGAAAAGTTCTTTAGTGGTGGTTTCTGAGATTTTGGTGCACCCATCACCTGAGCAGTGTACACTGTACCCAATGTGTAGTCTTTTATCTCTCACCCCTTTACATCCTTCCTCCCGAGTCCCCAAAATCCATTAAATCATTCTCATGCCTTTGCATCCTCATAGCTTAGCCCCCACAAACTTCCTTTTTAAATATGTGGTCAGCACATGTCCTATGCAAGGGATATAAAACACCATAACAGCATAAAACACATTCTTTGTCCTTGAATAATTTAGTCTTCTGGGAAAGGAAATGGGAAATCCTTAATTAGAGGTAGCTGCTTAATAAAGCCTGATGTATTTTCACACTGATTATAAAAAACAAAATACTTGCCTAAAAGACAAAGACCATTTAATAACTTTCTTGATTTCCTACTTATAGTAATGGTGTTCTCAAAAGCAACAATTGAGTCACTTTGGGCTAAGAATTACTATTTTACATAAAAAAGAAATAGAGATTATCTAAATCTGAAGCCATGCCAGTAATTGTCATAAAGCAACATAAACAGTCCATAGACATATCTATATATGGATGTTAAAAATTCCCATAATCTTAAATTCCAAACCAAGATCTTCATCTCTATCCCTGCCCTGTCTAGACTAGGAATTACTATTTTCAGCTACATTCTAAAAAAATCCTTATGCAGGCTAATAATTTCCTCGATCTATCAGTCATACATCTGAGTCCACAGAGTAACCTTCCTGTAACACTTTCATCGTGTCACTTACGCTAAGAGTCCCATTACCTACAGGATAAGCACAAATTATTAAAGTTGGAAATGATGTGAAAACCATCTATGTAATGTGTTTAAAGTCTCTGTACAAATTTAGTGATGGACGCATGACCAAAATGCAAGTGTTCTCTCAATCCAGTGAACTTTCCAGTTTCCAGACTGATCCACTACTGCTTCAACATCAAAGAAGTCTATGGATTATTGTCTAAACTTCCCAAAAGCGTGCCCACCTGTGTTTTTGATAAACAAGGGCAGAAACCGAGCTTCAGTCAGCTTCTTAGCCCCAGTTCCTGGAACACAGGTGCTTGCTGAACTCAACGGACTTGGAAAGGTTCTGCCATCCTTTTCATAATGCAAATCCTATTGCATTCAAGTTTTACCTTTATTACAAATGATTCCCTGATCACAACTCACAAAGACAGTTCCTACTTGGGACTCTTATTTTAGTCATGCACAGCCTGCTTAGCATATCACAGTCTTTGGTGTGGTATTATGTAATGTTACGGGCTTAGTTTTCTACTTTATTATTACATGTGCACAACTCAATTATAAATTCCTTTATGATAGAGTCCTATTTCTGACTTATCTGCTTTTTGGAATACAATCCTAACAGAGAACAATGCTCATATGTTTATTAAATCCTACTCTGGCTTCCATGCTAGGTGGGAAAAAAAATACTGACAACTAGCTCTTAAATTTCTATTTTCAACCAATTGCTGTATTTTTGTGCCTGTAAACATTAATTTAAAAATTGTAACTGCCTTAACTTGAAGGAATGAACCAAGAGTTTTTTTTCTCTTTTCTCTTTTTTTTTTTTGGAGATGGAGTCCCGCTCTGTCACCCAGCCTGGAGTGTAGTGGCACAATCCCGATCAGTGCATTGCAACCTCCACCTCCTGGGTTCAAGCGATTCTCCTGCTTCAGCCTCCCGAGTAGCTGGGACTACAGGTGCGCGCCACCATGCCCAGCTAACTTTTTTTTTTTGTACTTTTAGTAGAGACAGGGTTCCGCCACGTTGGCCAGGCTGGAACTCCTGACCTCAAGTGATCCACCCGCCTCGGCCTCCCAAACCACTGGGACTACAGGCGTGAGCCACAGTGCCCGGCCAACTTTTCCAAAACCCATATAAAAACATTATTAGGAATATTCCATTTCTTAATTTGATTTTGGTTATACAAGGTGTAGCTTACTGATTTGTGTACCATTGTATACTTCAACATAGCCTAAATATAAAGGGATTTCTCACTGTACTTTTATTGCTATTAAAACCGCACATCACTTACGTAATGAATCTGTATGTTTATGACATGAAGAAAGTGAGAAAAAAATACAATTCTCCTAAAAATACAGCACTCCTAAAAAAATATAGCACTCATAACTATCACGGAACACATAGGCTTTTCCTACATTTTGGTATTTTTATTCAGCTATATAACTTACATTTATTATCTCCTACATATCTTTGTCCATAGATGGTATGCACCCATCCACATAAAACTGTTCAGAGGGGGGAAACATGTTATTACAGTGACACCTGCTGGTGTTCAGTTATAAATTTTATATTCTAACTGAAGGACAGATTTTTTGGTGTCAAAATTTTTCTTAATAAAATATAATATTAATGTTTTCCACTGAAATAACTTGTATAATTGTTACAAACAAATCTATGTAATACATGGCTGACCACCTAAGATTTTTATTTTGTGACAATTATCTTACTGTAATTTTATTAACATTTTCTTTAAAAAGACACTTTCCCAATAAAGCAGCGTAAGTATTCAGATGACATGAAGTTTTTTAAAAAGTGAAATAACGTGTGGTTTTCTTTTCAAATTCTCTACAAATTCTATTTTAAGGGAAACTATTATATTAAATCAACATTTACAGAATATTTTCTCTGAATGGTAATGTTAGCAATATAAACAATTTCACAAAAGTCAAAAATCAGGTCTATGTAGAGAAAATCTTAAGCACAACACAGATAAACTTGTACATTGACTTCTATTATGGTAAAACTTCACACTCATAAATGGTGATAATATTTGCAATGGAGGCTAACTTTTAATGCCTGCCAGGTCTCAACCAAACTTTTGTTTTTTAAAGTTAAAAGGGGAAAACAGGCTGGGCCCGGTAGCTCACACCTGTAATCCCAGCACTTTGGGAGGCCGAGGCAGGCGGATCACGAGGTCAGGAGATCAAGACCATGCTGGCTAACACGGTGAAACCCTTTCTCCACTAAAAATACAAAAAAATTAGCCAGGCGTGGTGGCAGGTGCCTGTAGTCCCAGCTACTTGGGAGGCTGAGGCGGGAGAATGGCGTGAACCCTGGAGGCGGAGCTTGCAGTGAGCTATCGCACCACTGCACTCCAGCCTGGGCGACAGAGCAAGACTTTGTCTCAAAAAAAAAAAAAAAAAGCTTAAACAGGGGAAAACAATTGCTCCAAGGAATGCTGGAATGCACATATCCTCATTCATTTAAAGTTTTTAAAAAAAACCGGTACTGACCACATTGGCTGCAGAGTGGACCTGCTGGCCACAGGGGACTGATGAAAGGGCTGGATCTTGTGCACACACTCTCTCCTCTCTTGCTATCAGTAAATGCTGCACCACTTGAGCCTGGTGTTGTCTGCTCTAAATGTCCTTGAATCATGCACTGGCCTCTTCCCAGGGTGGCACTTATCTATCTTAATCTTACCTACATTCATGTTACATTCTTTTTCCTTTTTCCCATTTTTGTGTGGAGACAAAGTCTCACCATGTTGCCCAGTCTGGTCTTGAATTCCTGGCCTCGTGATCCTCCTGCCCCAGCCTCCCAAAGTGCTGGGATTACAGGTGTGAGCCACTGTGCTTGGCTTTTTTAAATTGATAGATAATTGTATATATTTATTAGGTACAATGTGATGGGTTGATACATGCATACATTACAGAATGATCCAATCAGGCTAATTAACATATCTATCACCTCATGTTATATTCTATCCTATGGCAAAGCCTGACCACACAGCGAATGGAGAAATAATAGTAAGTATCTCTAATGATTCAAAATATTTCAGAGCAGAATTTCACATATTGACTTATTGTTTGTAGTACATGAGACTATCACTTTAGAAAGCAATGTAATTATAAAGAAAAAATTTTGGATCCATCTGTACTATGGATTTTCATATCACCTACGGAATTTTTTAAATACCATGAAGGTATTTAGTCTATCTGATGTGTTGTTGCTAGCTCAACATCAGGTGGGCAAAACACTATATTCCTTGTATTTCTGCGCTGTTTTGCTCTCTCTTTAAAGAACTATAATGGGTATTTCTTGGTTATAATGATGAAATAAGATTAAACTACATATGAGGCACTTAAAAAGTAGGCTCTACATTGTGTTATACAAATATGAGTATTGTGTTTAACTTACCTTAATTTTGACTATTTCTTCAGAGATAATTTGAACCTTGAGTTTTTGTGAGGATCAAATGTTAATGTACGTACTAACTTACTGCTCTTTGATGTGTATCACATCTGAAAATCCAAGTTTGTTTTCTCTTGCTTATGGAACATAAATAGGAAAATACCAGAGGAAACGCTGTTTTGCTATTGTTGCCAGACCAATCACAAGAAAGCATTATTTGTAGCAGTTAAGATTCAAAAATGAGCAGAGAGCTGGGCACAGTGGTTCACGCCTATAATCCCAGCACTTTGGGAGGCTGAGGCAGGTGAAGTCAGGTGTTTCAGACGCCAACATGGCGAAACCACATCTCTACTAAAAATACAAAAATCAGCTGGGTGTGGTGGCAGGTGCTTGTAATCCCAGCTACTTGGGAGGCTGAGGCAGGAGAATCGCTTGAACCCAGGAGGCGGAGGTTGCAGTGAGCCAAGGTTGCACCTCCAGCCTGGGCAACAAGAGCAAAACTCCGTCTCAAAAAAAAAAAAAAAAAAAAAAAAAGTGGGATGAGGAAGAGCAGGCAGTAAGTGATATGATACAACTGATTTCCAGTCTCCATTCATTGTATGACCTTGATTTGCACCGTCAATAAAATATTAACATTTTATTGGGGTTGAAAATTATGAAATAATTATAAAACCTTTCTGAAAGACTAAGAACAAGCTACTAGAAAATATATCGTCTGTAATGGAAACTTCAAATACTTTGACTGAATTAATGTTTAAAATACTTTTCAGGTATTTTTCATCCTGACAGAGACTTACAGCCCCAAATGGGC
>NW_012103809.1:1143347-1150624 GCF_000951045.1 Mandrillus leucophaeus
CCAGGGTACAATTTCAAGAAAGGCAGACATTATGCTAAATTCCAAAGCAATAAAACCCTCTACCTTTTCATTTGCAATGGCAAACAGAAAACCCACTACCTCTAGACATATGCACAGTAGAAAACTGTTCAAACAGCACATGGAAATGTTCAGATAGAAAGTTTATGCATTACAAGAGCAAAGAAGAGAATTCACTATGTATCTTGGAGGCATCTGTGACTCCTCCAGATTTTCATGGCACTTTGGGTTTAATCGCACAGATCAAGCCCCTTCTATCTAACATGCCCATAATAGTAGCCTGAGACATTGTCACAAACCACGATAATGTCCTAAAGATTAAAAATTCCAAAATTGAGTATTCAGATAAGAGTTATGCAGGTTTAGAACACTACTGGACTCTTCTTTGCCTTCATTAGCTCATAAACAGTAAAAGGCCAATCCAATAGAAGCAATAGAGACAACCATTATTAGTTCATGGATAATAGGAAATAATCTAATATAAAAGATTTAGTATAATATTGAAAGAAAAGTAAAAAACTATCTTTTACACTAGAATATGGGCATGTTCTTTTTTGGAGAAATTTTAGTATAATAAAATCACCATGTACTTGTCTAACATGCCATTTCTGTACAGAGAAATCTGTCTAGCCACTGAACACCAGTAATGCTAGAAAACAATTTAAACTTTATTTATTATTCTTGGTTGAATTTAAGGCAAATTAGTGACAACAACTGAAGGCAGATCAGGAGACAGGGACATTCTATAGGGTAACTGAGCTCTGGATAACTGCCTTAAAGGCGTCCCCATCCCTGCAGCCTAGGAAGGCCCCACTTGTTAGAAGCCATACCTGCCTGAGGGACAGGAATCAAAGTGAGGGACTTCCCATCTGCTGTAACAAAACACCACAGGCTTGGTGGCTTAAATAAAAATTAATTTTCTTACAGATGTGCTGGCAAGAAGTCTAAGGTCAAGGTCCTGAAAAATGTGGTTCCTATGAGGCCCCTCTTCCTGGCTTGCAGATGGCTGCCTTCCTGCTGTGATCCCAGGACTTTTCCTCTATGTGCAGAAAGAGAGCTCTGGGGTCTCACTTCCACGCCCTATGACCTCATGACCTCATTTAACCTTAATTACCTCCTTAAAGGCCGTATCTCCAAATACAGTCACACTGGGGTTACAGCTTTACTCGATGAATCCAGGGCAGACAAAATTCAGTCCATGACAAGGACTGAGCTGGATGAGCAGGAGGATTTGTAAAGCCTCAGAGGGCCTGTCCTCAGGAAGTAAACTAGGAGAACACCTAAATTTACCCTTCTTCATTATTCAAGAAGAGATACAAAGGAAGGAAAATGTCTCCTCTGGGAACGCCTCATCA
Organism: Mandrillus leucophaeus; assembly: GCF_000951045.1. NCBI lineage: Eukaryota > Metazoa > Chordata > Mammalia > Primates > Cercopithecidae > Mandrillus > Mandrillus leucophaeus. The sequence goes on from NW_012103809.1 coordinate 1,144,721, forward strand.
CAGCCAACAGTCACGGGTGTGTAGGGCTGACATCCACATTGTGTGTGAGTGTGGGTGCAAAAGTTTAAGGAGCAGAAAAGGGAGAGGCAGGGAATCCAAGGTGAAAACTGATTTTGAAGTGGTCTGTGGTTTGTAGTGTCGCAAGAAACAAATTGATGCTACAGGGGGAAAAAAAATCTTCTCTGTAGGACTATACTTGAAATTTTTAAAAAACCTCCGAAAAGAAAGTTCAGAGGAATGTGAACTTTAAATAAAAAATGACTGACCACATTAGGAAACTAGTCACCATAAACTTGTTTCAGCAAAAACAACAAGCAACAAACTATAAATTCAGATCCACAAAAAATATTGAAATTACCACACACAGAATGTAAAATAAGTACTTTTAATATGTTTAAAGAAAAGAAAAAGAGGGAATAATGGAACTATCCCAGGCAACCCAGGAAAGTTTAAGAAAGAACCAAACAACTCTTCTGAAAATCAAAAAATATAATAACTGTAATTAACAACTTAATAGATGGGCAAACTAGGTTAGAGATAGAGTGAAGACAGAATTAATGAAATAGATTTAAAGAAATTATCCAGAATTCAACACCTAGAGACAGAGAGACGGGAAATATGAAACAGGGATTAAGAGATACGGAGAGGACAGTGAGATCATAAAACGGAAGTGTAATCTGATTTCCTGAAGGAGAGAACAGAGAGAATGAGGGAGATACAATATTCAAAGAGGCAGTAGCTGAGAATTTTTCAGAATTTATGAAAAGTACCAATTCTCAGATTCAGGAATCTCAATGAATCCCAACAGGACAATGAAAAGAAATACGCAGTTAAACATACTGTAGTATGGCCACATTTGACTGTAGAACACTAAAGATAAAGATCTTAAATATGACTTGGGAAAGAAGGCAGATTAGCTACAAATACTGATCAGACTGACAACTGTCATTTCAGAAGCAGCAATGGAAGCAAGAAGACAGTAGAATATTATTAAATACTGAGAAAACAGCTGTCAATCTATAATCGTATACCTAGCTAACTTTCAAGGATAATAAAATAGTAAACTTCTAGGTAAATCTACATAAACACTGACTGTACAAAATAACTACTTTTGTAGTTAAACGGAGATAGAACTAGAATTCCAGGCAACAATTTGTAAGTTGAAGAGATAAATCAGACTTTGTACAAAAATCTCTAATGTACAGGAAGAGAGTAAAGATGTTTACTTTAGATTCTGTTAACTATGCAAGTTAAATTTCCTACTAAGCACTTCATTAAAAGTTAATTTTTACATATAAATAAAATACATATCAAAAGTGATTTGGAAACTGGGAAATGTTTAACTTTGAAAGTAGAAGAAAAGTAGATGGAAAAACAAAACAAAAACTCAAGCTGAAAGAAAGCAAGAAACAGAAAAGGTGGGACAAAAAGCACAAAATAAGATGATATAAATAAATATCAATATATCAGTAATTCTGACAAATGTAAATGGATTGAACTCCTCAGCTGACAAATGATCAGAAAGAAAGAAAAACATCCAGTCACACTTTTTTTTGTTTTTTAAGAAAGAGTCTTGCTCTGTCACCCAGGCTGGAGTGCAGTGGCGTAATCTTGGCTCACTGCAACCTCTGCCTCCTGGGCTCAAGCGATTCTCCTGCCTCAGCCTCTTGGGTAGCTAGGACTACAGGTGCACGCCACCATGCCCAGCTAATTTTTATATTTTTAGTAGAGATGGGATTTCACCATGTCGGCCAGGATGGTCTCGATCTCCTGACCTCATGATCTGCCCACCTCGCCCTCCCAAAGTGCTGGGACTACGGGCATGAGCTACCGCCCTGGCCCCAGTCACACAGTTTTTAAGGGGCATATCTAAAACATAACAGCAAGGCTTAACAGAAGGATTAAAAAAAAGATATATCCTATAAATCTAGCTAGCTGGCATAATCTATATAAATATAATATATATTTTATGTATTTTTATATGTCTATATTTATAATTATAACAAGACTTCAAAATATATAAAAATATATAAAACTAAAATTGACAAAATTATAGGGAGAAATTGGTAAGTTCACTAGAATAGAAAATTTCAACACATCTCAGAGTCTGAGAGATCAAGTAGAAGACAAAAGAATAGTAAAATGGAAAAAAATTGAACTACATAATTAACAACTTTGGTCTAACAGACATCCAACAACTGAAAAACAAGCATACTTTTCAAGCAATCATGAAACATTTACAAAAACAAGTTATAATCTAGGTCATAAAGCAAATCTCAACAAATATTAACAGATCAGTCTTACCTGTACCTATTTTCTGTCCACAATTCAAATTCAATTAAAACAGAAATCAATAAACATAAAATTTAAAAATATACATGCTAGGAAATGGGAAAAAAAGCCTCATACATATGTTAGTCCAGAAAGAAATCATAATTAAAAATACACAGAACTTAAATCTTTCTATGGTGCTTTAAAAATATAAAACATTATTTCATTTGATCCTTACAGTAATCCGATGAGCAACGTAGAACCCATAGTATCTCTGCTCAACAGCATAAACACAGCAGAAATGTTACAAACTGGCTGGGCACAGTGGCTCATGCCTGTAATCTCAGCACTTTGGGAGGCTGAGGTGGGCAGATCACTTGAGATTAAGAGTTCAAGACCAGCCTGGCCAACATGGTGAAACTCCTTCTCTACTAAAAATATAAAAATTAGCTGGACATGGTGGTACATGCCTGTAATATCAGCTACTCAGGAGGCCGAGGAACAAGAATTGTTTGAACCCAGGAGGCAAAGTTTGCAGTGAGCCGAGATCACGCCACTGCACTCCAGCCTGGGTGACACAGTGGGACTCTGTCTCAAAAAAAAAAGGAAAGAAATGTTACAAATTATGCAGTTATTAAAATTATTTTTTACATGTAAATAAAATACATATTAAAAGTGATTTGGCAACTGGGAAACAGAAGCAGAAGTGTTCACCACTAAAAATATCAAAAGGAAGGTAAATAAACCAACTCTTATAGAAGCTATGCTGAATAGTTAAAAATGTTACAAGGAAATAACTGAGTATCTTAATGTCTAAAGCTCAAAAAGCCCATCAATTCATTTTGGTTTAGGAAGTCCCTTAGGTATTTATGGAATATGTACAAACTTACAAGGTAAAGTATTATTCACATGAGATGAACACAAACTATCAGAAATCTTTGCTATACAAGCTGGGTAGCCACAGTTAAGAATATATTCCCCTCACACATACAATCTTAATTTCTTGGTTACAGCATTCGTTCAATGATGTGTTGGCAATTAATCGCATTCCAAAAAGTGTCCATGGTACAAAGGGAATTTTCATTTAAGGCTACCCTCCCTTTTCATGTGTGGGATATTTTTGGAAGTATTTTTTTTTCCATCCACTGAAAGAGAATTAAGAAAATTCCAACATGCCTTGGTGTCAGCAACTGTGCTTTTTAGTCCAGGTACCAGCAAATGATTGATGAGCCTGTCAAGCCTACAGTAGCGGATAGAGAAAGTTGGCAGAAGTTCAGTGTTACTGAAAAAAAATCTCAAATACTTATTTCATCTCCTCTATTAAGTTTAATCACATTTTCAACATGCAGCCAAGAATGAAGCTTTGACAGTAAGCCATACATTTACACAGGCAGGCATTGTCAATTTTCTGCAGTCGCCACACTGAGATAACACAAGAGAGCTGGATATTTTCTTTCGTGTGCCTTTCTTTACTAAAGAGCAATAAAAAATATGTGAAAGATTTATCCATACCTCAAATTCGTTTACCATAAATCTCTTGAAATTATTGCATTTACTTTTGCTTGGTTTATGGCAAATAAAAAATCAACTTAGTTCTTCAGTTAGATTTTTTTTTTTTTTTTTTTGAGACAGAGTCTCACTCTGTCACCCAAGCTGGAGTGCAGCGGTGCCATCTCAGCTCACTGCAACCTCCACCTCCCAAGTTCAGGTGATTTCCGTGCCTCAGCCTCCTGAGCAGCTGGGATTACAGCGTGCACCACCATGCCGGGCTAATTTTTGTATTTTTAGTAGAGACAGGGTTTCACCATGTTGGCCAGGCTGGGCTTGAACTCCTAGTCCTCAAACGATCCGCCCGCCTCGGCCTCCCAAAGTGTTGAGATTACAGGTGTGAGCCACTGCACCCAGCCTCAAATTAGATTGTTAAATGCAGGTTTTTAAAGATCACAGTGATGACAGAACTGGTACATGTTTCATCATAATATACCTGCTTATGAGAACAGACATTAGCACTAAAAAGGATTTACATTTAACATGGACCATTTGCCATGTGGGCAAACACTTCTGGTTCATTCAAAGCCAGGAACTTTATATGGTTCCAGAGGGACTCCCTGGCAGATTTTGTTGATTACTCCACTAAACAGTCGAAACATGTATAGATATTATTTATCTTATAAAGCTTACCCACAGCAAAACAGACACAAAAATGAGGTAAATACTATGGGCAAGATTATAGTTCTTGGAAAAACTAAATGTCAAAATATATTTTTGGTAAGCTGTTCTTACTGAGCATGATGTAAAAGCTGAAAGTAGTTAAGTGTTGGAAGGCCACAAAACTTAACGTGTCTTCTCATCCACGGAAGCCCGTGGCATTACGCTGCACTGTAAAATGAGCAACGCTTCCCAAGAGGCAGTTCCAATACCAACATGGCCATCTTTGCCGCAGTAGGGACAATGTTGTCACTCCCACCTCTCTGAAATGTGAGCTCTGCTCCAAGGACAGTTGGGTTTTTTTTTTTTTTTTTTTTTTTGGTCTGCATTACTCATGCAGTAACACTTTGTACGTTCTTTCAACAGCCAAGGAGGCTGTGACAGCTAGCTTCTATATCTGCCCATTAAGCCACAACAATAAACAATTGTTAATCCTATATAGAAATGAATTAAATGATCTTTTTAAGAAGTCTATACCTACAGTTCTCTGAGCTAATCAATAGAAAAGATGATCAATTCTGACTAACAAAGAGTACATTTATTCCATTGTCCTTCCTACTTCTCTTCATTCAAATAATCATGTAGGCACTTAAAGCTGGAAAGATGTAGCACCTTTCTTTAAACATCCAATCAGAATGCCAGTAGAAGCTTCTTTCTTCTGATACAAGAGTGCCACTGAATATATTGCTAAGCTTGAAGCAGAGGCTAAATGGTTTGGTGGGAATATTTTTCAGGAGAGAGGTGAACATATTCACATTAGTTTGTGATTGTTGTGGTTCAAGTTCTTAAAAAGTTGAAAATTTCGCTAGGTCCTTCTCCATCTCAGCATATTGTTCTTTAAGCCTCCCCATGGCTTTTCTGTGCTCTTCATCCACTTCAGCCTTTTTGTTGGGTTGCTCCTTCATGAAGTCGTCCCACTGGAGCGTATGCTGTTTCTCACTAGCTACTAAGTGGTCACTATGAATCTGAGAAAAGAAATTAGAAAGTCACATGACATTTTCCAGACAATAATTTCATAACATTATCTCTTGATATTTGGTTACCGTAACAATCAGCTGGGAAGTCACAAGGAAAAAGTTGTGTTATAATATCCAAAAAAAGATGACACATTAGAGACATCTAAGGCTTCTCTCATTAAAATTAAACATGGATATTCTCATTTCCTAAATTTTAAAAGCAGGCTGGGCACAGTGGCTCACACCTGTAATCCCAGCATTCTAGGAGGCCAAGGCGGGTGGATCACCTGAGGTAAGGAGTTTGAGACCAGCCTAGCCAACATGGCAAAACTCCGTCTCTACTAAAAATACAAAAATTAGCTGGGTGTGGTGGCACATGGCTGTAGTCCCAGCTACCTGGGAGGCTGAGGCATAAGAATCGCTTGAACCCAGAAGGCAGAGGTTGCAGTGAGCTGAGATGGCACCACTG
>NW_012103809.1:1150674-1162643 GCF_000951045.1 Mandrillus leucophaeus
AAAAAAAAAAAAAAAAAAAAAAAAAAAAAAAAAAAAAAAATTTTTTTTAAGCGTATAGTATAAAACGATAAAATCAAACACAATCCAAGTATTTTTTCATATTCCTATTTCTCCTCAAATACCATTTCACTGCAGATATTTTTAAACCAATTTAAAAAAATACATGCTAAAAGAATCATTGCTATAAGAAGTCAAAATGTCTGTCTTACATAAAATATTTTTAAGTGCATTAAAAAGAATCATAAATTATTAGTCACTAGAGGAGAACTCGAGAAATCTCTTCTGGGCTGGGCACAGTCGCTCGCGCCTGTAATCCCAGCACTTTGGGAAGCTGAGGCGGGCAGATCACCTGAGGTCAGGAGTTCAAGACCAGCCTGGCCAACATGGCAGAACCCTGTCTCTACTAAAAATATAAAAATTAGCCGGTGTGGTGGCGTGCACCTGTGATCCCAGCTACTCGGGAAACTGAGGCAGGAGAACTGCTTAAACCCAGGAGACAGAGGTTGCAGTGAGATGAGATCACGTCATTGCACTCCAGCCTAGGTGACAAAGTGAGACTCCCTCTCAAAAAAAAAAAGAAAGAAAGAAATCTCCTCTGGGTCAGTTCTAGTCCTTAAAGCAAATCAACATCTCAAACATCTGCGTCAAATGTCTCAGTTCTTGAGATGTTCCTTAATACTGCTATATAAGCATGAAAGGTTTTTTGTTTTTCTTTCTAACACCACAGTAATACAGATAAAATGCTGTATAAATAAAAAAGGTATAAATTTAGTTTTCTCCCTCCTTCCAAAGTATAATTTCAATTATTAACTTTGAATACGTACAACAAAAATCTAAATAGAGAGTATGAAAAAATAACTTTACATCCCTATTTCAACTATTCTACATGTATGTCATTAGCAGTTAAGTTTTGATACAGATTAGGTTCTATTAAACAAACAAAAACTGGGATATGCAAACTATAAAAACATACAAGGTCGAATTGCTTGAACCCGGGAGGCGGAGGTTACAGTGAGCCAAGACTGCACCATTGCACTCCAGCCTGGGTGACAGAGCGAGACTCTGTCTCAAAAACAAAAACAAAACACACACACACACACACACACACCCCCCCCCCCCCAACAAAGCACCCAAAGTCACTGTTAATTCTGGCATATTAATTCCAGCACTTGAATGAAAAAGGGACACGCAGCGTACTCAGATGCTGGTTAACTCAGATGTCAGCCACTAGAAAAACAGCTACTAGGAAAAAGAAACCATCTTCAGGCTGTTCATCATGTTCTTGCTGTTCTATTTTCTCTCTCATTCGGGTCAGGACGACAAACAGGATGAAGGGCTGAATAAACCAATGTGCTCTAAGTACCCATAAAATGCAAATTTCTGCTAGTTGTTTTGCATAGCTACTTCTAAAAGCCTCTCCTTTAAGATGACATTATTCTCATTTTACAGACAAAGAAATTAAGGCTTAAGGACACTTTTATCCTCCATGGTCACTCACCTAATAGCTTGGTTGTAGATTCAAATTTAGTTCTCTCTGATACCCAAACCTACGCCTTTTCTATCACAGAGTACAAATCAGATCTTTCTAGAGGAAGTTTTACGTAGGTAGCTAAAAATCTCTTTCACAAGACAAACGCTCTTGTGAGAGCCTTTTTGCTAGGCTGGCTGATCTGAAGCTCCCCAGCACCAAGACTGTTCAACTTCAGACTCACGTCAACTTCTTTCCAATTGAAAATTCTTGGTCAAACATTCCTCTAAAATGTTTGACTGTTCCTTTACAGTCAAACATTGCTCTAAAATATGTCCCACAGACACTTGGGATCTGAACAGATATTACAGTGGTAGGGAGAGAGGATTAGGGAGGGGTTTACTCATCCAATAAATTTGTTAAACAGGTTAAACAAAATGCAAAGAATTATTTTAACTTTTCAGCCTTATAGATTATAACTCTCCAAAAGATGCATGAAGAGTTTATTGAACTATTCTGATGGAACTTTAGAAATAACTGTTACAGTCTAAGAGAAAAGCCACAGTCACACTAGAAAAAGAAAAAATGCAGATAAACTTCATCAAAATGATATTTAGCTTTAGTTGTGTTTTAATAAACACAGAGAATATTAAACATGCATACTCAGATGTTACTTAATTTGTTCATTTCTTTGTAAATGAAAAGTCATCATTGGCTCAGCTGACCCTGCGACGTGGACCACAAGGCAAGAGCCCGTGTTCCCCTTCCCAACCAGAATGCATTTTATCCAGTACAGCCCAATAAAGAAAAATGTAGCTTTGGCAGGCATATAAAGCTCGCTTCAAATTCTGGTCTACCTGTCACTAGTTGCATGATGCTGAGCAACTTAGTTTCTTTAACTTTAAAATGAGGAAAATAAATACCCCGCATCCATAAATAATACTTATAAAGACTAGAGGTAGAACATGTCAAGTTCCTAGCTCAGTGCCTGAGGAACTTAATAAAAGGTAAATATTATACAAATCACAAGCGATGCATCTAGAAGGCAGATCACTCTACTTTTATCCCCCTGCCATTTCAGTTTTTGTTCTTTAATTTTAATAATTTTAGCAACATATTGTAATAATTCAAACAATATAGACAACTCAAGAGCAACAGACTTTCCCCTCCATTCCTATATTCAATTTAATCCTCGATGCAGCCATTATTAACCATTTGGCTACAAGAACAGCCTTTAAGATACTGAAATATATTAGTGAATAAGATACTGCCAAAGATCAGTATTTCTATTGTGTAGTTTCAGAATATTATGAATAAAGATAAACATATTCAAGTAGCCTGTTCATATCAGGCATATCGCTTATTGGCCTTGTAGGCTGAGTGAAAATAAGCTAAAAGATGACAATCGCCAAATCCAAATAAAAATCTAGTTTTGCTTCCTCATCAAGAAGTTCTTACAGTCACTCCATGCTATCGTTTCCTAGTTGCCCAGGCTGGAGGGCAGTGGCACAATCTTAGCTCACTGCAACGTCTGCCTCCCGGGTTCAAGCGATTCTCCTGCCTCAGCCTCCCAAATAGCTGGGATTACAGGCGCCCACTACCACACCAGGCTAATTTTTGTATTTTTAGTAGAGACAAGGTTTCACCACGTTGGCCAGGCTGGTCTGGAACTCCTGACCTCAGGTGATCCACCCACCTCTGCCTCCCAAAGTGCTGGGATTATAGGCATGAGCCACCGTGTCCAGCCCATTCTTACATTTTTTACAACAATTAGTAAAGAAAAAAGGGGAGGGGGTCGCCTATACATTCATGTATTGACAATACTGCGGTCTTTACATACAAATAAAACCCAGATACCTGGAAATAACATTTATCTGAAACTTAGTTGAGAACGTGGTAAGACCTTTAAGTCATCCAAAAGAAAAAGATACTACAAAGTCCATTTACAAATATTGCAGGGCTCATGAAAAGCTCTTCTGATTCTGAGCCTATTTGACCTACATTATACACAATTCTAACCCGCTTAGTTAACTGGTTTCTAAGACAACACCCTATTAAAAAATCACAAGATAGAAAATGAAAAGGCTGATAAACGAGGGAAGAATAACAGGCATCAGCCTTATAGCAAAAGAGGAGGCAGATGAAAAACTTAAAACACACAGTATCTGAGGGCGGCTGCTACAGAAACACAGCACAGTATCTTTCTCCTTCCCCAATGACATCACCATATTCACCATTATATAAAGTCGGATATGCTCAATAATGCCTGATTCCTACAAAATTATTCTGTAACATTTAATAAATTTTTTAAAAAACATAAAAGTATAGAATATCTTTTTTAAGATTTCCATCCAAAGTCATCAAAGTTCATGGTGACAGATGACAAGACCCATCGAGACATGGAGACCCACAACATCTCCATTAAGGAGAGGCCCCTCAATGTTGCTGACCTTGTCTGAGAGGCTGTCCTGCTGCCTGGCCCCAGCTAGGGGCAGAGGAGCAGCAGGCGTGTGAGGATGGCATGGACATCTTGTCACTTTTTTCTCTGTACAAATACCACTTCCTGAGGCAAAAGAAGTTAACTGTGAACATGTCAGACACCCTTCTCTTTGGGGTAGGCTCTTGCCCTAGGGGCCATTTCTTCTCCCCAAAAACACTAATTCATTTCCCTAAGCTCGTTACCTCCAGATTCCAGAGGCTCTCCCCACCCCAGCTGAGTTTCTCTGGATATCATTCAAGGGACTATGTCACTGAACTTCATTTGCTGGAACAAATCTGGAGGGAGAGCTCATAAAACTCCTGAGTGAGGCTGCCCAGGGGATTGTCCCCATGTAGGGGAAGCAGAGGAGAGAAAATGGTAGCCATTTTTACATTGACATTATTTTGTATAGTGTTTATTGATTCAAGAAACATAAAATTCTGAATAAAATGACTTGGAAACTGCTCCTTAAAAATAAAATAAAGAAATCAGAAAAACAACAAAAAAAGTGGTTAAAGTTATAAGAACATTGTGCTTAAAGAATATAAAAACCTTGGTTTTTACATAGAATTACCATACAAAGCAGCAATTCCACTATTGGGCATATATCCAAAAAAATTAAAAGTAGGAACTTGAACAGCTATTTGTACACCCACATTTACAGCAATGTTATGCATAATAGCTAAAGGTGGGAGAACCTAAATGTCCATAGACAAATGAACAGATAAACAGAATGTAGTCTACACATACAATGGAATATTATTCAGCCTTAAAAAAGAAGGAAATGCTGACACATGCTACAGCATGGACGAATCTCGACGACATTACACTAAAGAAATAGGCCAGTCACAAAAGAGACAAACGTTATATGAGTCTACTTACACGATGAATCTAGAGCAGTCAAATTCATAGAGCTAGAAAGTAGAATGGTGGTTTCCAGGGGTGGAGAGAAAGGGGAATGAGGAGTTACTGCTTACTGGGTACAGAGTTTCAGTTTTGAATATGAAAGAGTCCTGTGGGCTGGTGCGGTGGCTCATGCCTGTAATCCCAGCACTTTGGGAAGCTGAGGTGGGTGGATCACATGAGGTTAGGAGTTCAAGACCAGCCTGGCCAACATGGCAAAGCCCCGTCTCTACTGAAAATACAAAAATTAGCTGGGCATGCTGGGCATGATGGCAGGCGCCTGTTGTCGCAGTTACTCGGTAGGCTGAGGTGGGAGAATCGCTTGAACCTGGGAGGTGGAAGTTGCAGTGAGCCGAGATCACGCCCCTGCACTCCACCCTGGGTGACAAAAGCAAAACTCCATCTCAAAAAAATAGCAATAAATAAATTTAGAAAAAAAGGTTCTGTGGATGGATGGTGGTGATGGTTGAACAACAATGTGAATATAGATAATGCCACTGAAATGTACATTTTAAAATGGTTATGAAGGTAAATGTTATATGAATTCTGCCACAATAAAAAAAAAAGTACATCAAGTTTCAGTGGGCTCTTCTTAAATGGAATCAACTGCACTCTTCAAGATAAACTTAGAAAATGCCAACTTTAAAAGAAAATGAAGAGAATTTATTAATAACCTATAACTACACACCAAAAGTAATTAACTATAATGGTGCTATCTCTTTCTACTTAGTAAAATATATACATAAGTTACAACAGAGAAAGAAATAATAATAAACTGGCATGCATGCAGGCACTCACCGCCCTCCACCAATTAAAGATAATTTGAAATAGAAACCAATCCTGAAGACAGGTGTCTAGAACCAGGTATATAAAAGAAGTCTGGATTACGAAATAGAAACACACTTCTGCAGAGATTCGTCTAAGTCAGTGATTTTCAATGGGGGGCAGGGGAGGGCATTTTACAACCCTCTCCCCCAGGAGATTGTTGGTTATCATAGCACAGGTTGTGGGAAGGTGCTACTGGCATCTAGTCGACAGAGGTCAAGGATGCTGCTAAACATCCTGCAATGCACAGGACGGCACCCACAATAAGGAATTACCAGGTCCAAATAGTGCTGAGGTTGAGAAACCCTGGTCTACGGGAAAACTCTGAATAATCCAACTAAGGTCTAAAAGGTATTTTAGAGCATCTGCCAGTAATATACATGCCATTAATTTTATATATGCCTTACAGAGACACAGGAAAAACCATTTCCTTTGGTAAGGAGTGTCAGTATAACAACTGCCAAAAACGATTTTATATAGAACAGTATGTACTGATACGTTACTCTATTTTCAAACTCTATTAAAAACAATGTATAAGCCATTTGAACTTGCTGCTCTCATGAAAGTAATCATAAAGAAGGATAACTGCATCTAATAAATATTTGTGGACAAGGTGAATCAAAAGCATTCACATTTACTTCATAATTACTTCCAGTCTGGTTGAACAGGGCTTCAAAAATTGACACCTGTGCATGAACCTAAATTTAAATTATTGACAGATATTATTAACCATCTCATCTCCACCGGTGGCATATTTTTAAGAGCCAGTGAATTTTATATTTTCCTTTCACTATTCTTATTGCTAGTGCCCAAAATGCAACTTTGTACTAGTGGTAGTTTTGAAGACATGTCAAATAACTAGGGAATGTGCATTTATTGTTCTTCTGAATGTACTTTAAGATATCAATTGTGGGAAATATGATTTGTATGAATGACGTTTATCAGTTTACTTCCTACAGAAATCCACAAATTGTCTTGACATAAAAGAATTAATGAATTCAAGATCAGTCTGACCAAGATGGTGAAACTTCGTCTCTACTAAAAATACAAAAATTGGCCACAAGTGGTGGTATGCGCCCGTAATTCCAGCTACTTGGGAGGCTGAGGCAGGAGAATCGCTTGAACCCAGGAGGCAGAGGTTGCAGTGAGCTGAGATGGCGCCACTGTACTCCAGCCTGGGTAACAGAGTGAGACTCCATCTCAAAAAAAAAAAAAAAAAAAAAAAAAAGAATTAATGAGTAATGGCAGTCTCTTATACACATCTAGATGTGTATAAGAGACAGATATAAAATGTATGCAATAGTATACCCAAGGGCAACAATTAACATTAGGTTGAAAATGCAGCTAGAGGTCAGGTCTTTTGCTTTGTTTACATTGGCTAGATGAGAAATTAAACTTTACCTTTATGACATATGTGTGTGTGCACACACATGTGTATGTGTGGGGTTTGAAACCTCTGCCACGTCACAGTTTCAGAAGAAGCTACATATGGCAGTAAAACAAAAAAGTAAAAGAAAAAGAAAAAAGAAATAAAGACACGACTGAAAGTTTATTGCTCTAATAAAAATGTAAAGAATTTTCACTTTTCTCTGAGCAAAGGAGGACATCTGTTTATGACTTTAAGCTGGTTAATTTATTAAATTATCTTCAGGAAAGAAAATCAGGGTAACAAATCTAAGTCTGCTTACAAACTAAGTCTCACAGACTTACCAACTTCTGGTGAAACAAAGTTTCACTATATTTTAAAATACTAATTTTTAATATATATTCTATAAAAATTAGTTTTAAAATACCCCTAGACATAATATCTATAAGAAATGTCCTTCAGGCTGGGCACAGTGGCTCAGGTCTGTAATTCCAGCACTTTGGGAGACTGAGGCGGGTAGATCATCCGAGGTCAGGAGTTTGAGACCAGCCTGGCCAACATGGCGAAACCCTGTCTCTACTAAAAATACAAAAATTAGCTAGGATTACAGGTGTAATCCCAGCTACTTGGGAAGCTGAGGCAGGAGAAGAGTTTAAACCTGGGAGGCGGAGATTGCAGTGAGCCATTGCACCACTGCCTTCCAGCCTGGGCAGCGACGGAGTGAGACTTCGTCTCAAAGAGAAAAAAAAAAAGAAAAAGAAAAAAAGAAGTGTACTTCATATTAAATATTAAAATATTCTCTTTTTTTTTTGAGATGGAGTTTCACTCTTGTTGTCCAGACTGGAATGCAATGGTGCAAACTTGGCTCACCACAACCTCCGCCTCCCGGGTTCAAGTGATTCTCCTGCCTCAGCCTCCCCAGTAGCTGGGATTAAACGAGGCATGCACCACCACGTCCAGCTAATTATATATTTTTTAGGAGACACGGGGTTTTTCCATGTTGGTCAGGCTGGTCTCAAACTCCTGACCTCAAGTGATCCGCTCGCCTCAGCCTCCCAAAGTGCTGGGATTACAAGTGTGAGCCACCACGCTCGGCTTAAAATATTCTTATTTCTTGTGGCCAGTGCTTTTTAAACCATGGGATAGACAGCACTTTTTAATTTGCAAAATCATCAATGGGAAGGTTTCTCAAGTGCTTCTTCACAGACTCTAACAGACTATGGCAGGCCTCTTATCCACACAGTGACTGCTCGCATCTTAAACAAATAGTGAGTTGGCAGGAAAAAAATGCTACTCTACATTTTGACAGTGAGATACAATTTTCAAAGTCATTTCAAATAATTTTTATAATGCAATTTACCCTTCGATCTATCAGATAAGTAGAATAGATCATTATTTTGCAGACGAGGAGCTGGAAGCTCAAGGATTTGTCCAAGGGCTTATAGCTAGCTAGTAAAGGGAACCAATACCAGAAATAAAAGAAGCCAGGTATTCTTACCCAATCTGGTCATCTTCCTACTGTACACAGGGCCAATACACCACATGTAGAAATAGTTCAAAGCGACAAGAGAAACTGTTCAAATTAAAATTTAATTTTCAGTTCCTTCTGCTCAAGAATGACAAAAATTGCCATTTTTCACTGCTTTGACAATGTCTTAGAAAAACAGACCAATTAATGTGCTGGTGCACACTCACCTGACTCTACTTAAATCATACAGCAACATGTCAGAGAGGTAACATGTAGCATGCGATACGTCTTCATTTTTATTTTGAGAGCCAAGAGAACCGCATGTGTTGAAATATACAGCCAGTGTTCTATCAGACAGTTATTCGGCTTCTCAAAAAACGGAAAGTTTCTGATGTCCCCACAACAAATTGTTTAATACAGCATTTAAGATCATCCACAGTAATCTCTAGAAATGTCCATTTAGACAGTCTCCATACCAGGTCCACGAGACAATATTGACTTCTCACATCTTTCGCCTTTACTTACAATGTATTCCTTGCCCTACAATATCTCTCTTCTCATCTTCCAGTAACTGAATTCCTACCAATCAAGGTCAGGCTTGAATGCCATCGTCTTCCTAATAAATTATACTTTTGCCAAGATCCTAAAAAGTTATTAGTAATGATCACAGTTCTCACTTTATCCTCTATTATTACAGGGTTAGTGCTTTGGGACTCCAAGACTTTTAGCTCCTTAAGTGTAGGAACTGCCCTAAAATTAGCAAAATCCATCATCCCCAGTGGCACCTAGCACAGCAGAGGAATTAAAAATGTATCTGCTGTCCAGTCTGTCATGGTCCACTTACGTCCCCCAGCCCTGCCTGCCTTTCCAGCACTCTCTGCACGCTGCGCAAGCACCCCATCCTGACACAAACTTCCCTGACCACAGATCTGCCTTGCCACTGCATCCAGGAGCTCAGCCATGGCCTGCTTCCCGAATGGCCTGCGGGGTCCCACTATCCTTGGGCAGCATTCCCATCTGTCTTAAATGTCAAGTCCTTTCAATGAAGTGTAAATTAGCAAATTGTTGACTTTTCAAACTTTATATCAATGTTTAGATTTAAGCAGAGGGTACAGAAACTGAAACTCTGAGAAGGCTCATTCCATTATATTTTTATACAGGGACAGATCTGAACTATTATTGTGGATTAACCACAACACATTCCAGATAAATGGAGACAGTAACATTTGTTGATACACACACACAAGCAAAAAGGTATTATTTTCAGAGTGACTTAGTCTTTTCAATGTTTTTTAATAAGTGTAAGATGTATCTTCATTAGTTTAGAGCAATGAGTAAGTTACAAAAACACTTGATGATAATTGCAAGTGAAAAACACCAAATTATCACAGGAACTTAAATTCTTGTGCTATTTTTCCACATCTGAATTTAGTTAACATATAATTCAAATAAGCAATGCACTGCCCAGCAAATGATTCAAATACTCCTATGGCTATTCATTAAATAACCTATCCACAGGCATGAATGCTTCCTTTTCTAGAAGAAATATACATAATATACTCAATACTTCAGGCTCAGAGGAAAGATTTATATCTCCAATCTGGTGGATATTTGTTGTTACATGTAAAAGTCCTATTTTCTGTCTCCTCCAGGAGACAAATACCACTTTCAGGGAAAAGATGGAAATGTTGAAAAGGAAAAAAGAGAGTTCTGCAATTTCAATTTATAAAAATATTGATGGTATGACCACGTGACCATACCTTCTCAACACATCTTCAATGAATCAGCCATTTTAAAATATGTAAAAATCACTGCATTCAGAGAATTTTCTGATCCAAAGCAATTGCTAATAATGTAACAAACACCCAAGACTTATATGCCCCGTTATCTAAATGATCTTTTACCTTTTTTCGTTCCTGTTCCCTCTGTTGGAGTCTACAGACTGAATCATTAGCTGCTTGCACTGAAATAAAAAAGACATGGGTTTTCAGTCAGCAGACCGTGTTCAAGGAAACACATACCTGGGGGAGGAGTATGTGTGGAGAGCATATGGATTGTTTTAGATCTCAAAAAACTATGAGAAAACTGACATTATTTTGGTGGTGGTGAGATGGCCAGAAAGGGAAAGTAAGTTTTGCCAATATATTCAGGATGTCATAATTAGGACAATAATTCTTGAGCTTTGAGCTATAAGCTGAAGGACATTTAAATACTAACTCCAATGACAGACTGTCTACGACCACCTCAGAATTCTCCAAAAAGATATAAAATGCCAATAAATTTATCACAACATTCTGATTATGATGTTACATTGTCTGTCTGTCCCCACCATCCCCCCTTTCTCTCATTCATACTACTGCTCTCTCACTGCAGTACCTGGTAACTACATGACTTCAACACCTTTCTACTCTTCTTGCCTGTGCTCTCTTGATTTCTAATTTATCCCAGCTGCCACTGCAAGATTCAGCTTCCTCTAGACCATCTCCATTAAGTCATTTCTCTTTCTCAAGAACTAACTGCTAGTAATAATTATTCTAATTATTTATTGAGTATTTACTAAGTGCCAAGATCTATGTATTATCCCTCTTAATCCCACATTCGTATTAGGACATGATCACTATTCCATTTTACAGATGACAAAACTGAGGTAAAGAGAGGTGAAGCTGTCAATCAAGGCGGTTATACAACTAATAAGTACAGGAAACAGGATTTCAAATCAGATCTTTCTGGCTCCAAAGACTTGGCTCTTACTATCAACACTCTACTGCCTCTTTAATTATTTCATCAGTGAAACCAGTTGTAATTCTTCCCTTATTTAAACCTTTTCATCTGCCAGACGCATTTTTTTCTGTCCATAAATGTTCTCACTTACTTCATCCAAATAAAGACATGTAGTGTGCAGGCTAAGAGTGAGCCTTAGTCAGTCAAATTTGGCACTCAGTTGTGTGAATGATCTTGGGCATGTTTGCTCGCTCAATTATTCATTTGTCAAATGTTTACTGAGCATTTGCTTTGTGCCAGGCGCTGTTCTTGTTGGCGCTCCTATCTCTCAGCACCTTAGTTCCTCATCTGTAATATGAACATAACTACTAATGACAGGGCTTCAGAAGTGACATAAAATTTAAATGAGAACACAGTACATACTATGCTTAAAAGTAAATAATTTCAATATTAATAATGATAACCACTTAGAGTAGTTCTTTATATAAAATAAGCAGTCAGGTCGGGCACGGTGGCTCACGCACGCCTGTAATCCCAGCACTTTGGGAGGCTGTGGCGGGCGGATCACCTGACGTCAGGAGTTCGAGACTAGCCTGACCAACATAGTGAAACTGTCTCTACTAAAAATACAAAAATCAGCTGAGAACGGTGGCACACGCCTGTAGTCCCAGCTACTTGGGAGGCTGAGGCAAGAGAATCGCTTGAACCTGGGAGGCGGAGGTTGCAGTGAGCCAAGATC
>NW_012103809.1:1162693-1166369 GCF_000951045.1 Mandrillus leucophaeus
GAGGCGGAGGTTGCAGTGAGCCAAGATCGTGCCACTGCACTCCAGCCTGGGTGACAGGGCGAGACTCCATCTCAAAATAAATAAATAAATATATATATATATATATGTGTGTGTGTGTGTGTGTATATATGTGTATATATATATAAAATAAGCAATCAAGAACTGTTCACTGTTACCAATATTCTATTTATTGTACTATCCCTAAAGAAAATCCTTTCCTTATTTCTTTTCACTAATTAAACTGTTTTGTTTCAAAAGCCCAGTTCAAGGTTTACTGTCTTCATAAAGCCCTCCTGATTAGTCTCTTCCCTCTGAGGATTTTCCCTATTTGAAATTCCTTTATCAGATGTGTGTGTGTATCCTACCATTTATTAATATCTTGCATTTGCTGAAATTGGAGGTTTGTCTAATTGTTTTAAAATTATGTCTTCCTACCCCACCCCAATCCGGCCCCAACTAGGTCACAAGTTCCACAATAGGGCAGGGACTGTGATTTCTCTTTCAGAGAAGTGTTAGGCCTTTCCCTCTGGGAATATGGTAAAAGAGAAGAATTTTGTTTTCAAAAAGTTGTGTTTTTATCAGTAACCATTAATTTTAGCTATATCAAAAGTAATATTTAAGTACTGAAAATTAGGTTCCCAGTAATTTTTTTTAATAAAAGAAAATATTTTTTTAAAAAGAGTTGATTAGATCTGCCTTGTTTCTGTGGCATATTAATATGACATTATCTTTCCCAAGCAGTGTTTCTATCATTTCCTGGGCTGGTTTTTTCCCCCACTGGCTCTGCGAACATAACTTAAAATCCATTTGGCAGCTGTTAGGAGCTTCATCACTTTCAGAAGATTCTGAGCCTAACCTAAAAGAAGAGTTACAGGCTTCTGCCACCTACTTTGTGATTTGTAACGTCCTTTAAAATTGTAATCAGAACACATCTGACAAAAGTGCACTTCTGTTCCGCATCAGGATTGCTACGTTTAGACAGAATATCCACTTTCAGAAATCACAGTCCCTTTGAAGCAATTTGCCTTTTAACTCTTCAGGCACACAACAGAAAAGGTTTACTTTCTGAATTTATGAAACTTGCTTTTCTAAAGTTGAAGACAATCACCATACTGCACCAAACATTCCCTTTTTGATCAATTAGTGACACCAAGAAGGCCCATTTCTCTGAACCTTCCCATCACATCTGCATCACTTACTGGTTGTATAACTCAGTACGAAGCCATCTGCCCTGTTGTCTCAGTGTTTTAGGAGAGACTTAAAAAAAAAGTCAAGAATTTATCAAGTGCTTTTCTCTTAACCAAAAGATTATTCAAGTAGATCTGTGCCACGCACCACAGTTAACAATGTCCTATTTTCCTCACATAAAAGAGAAACAAATTCATTCTATCATGGTGTCTATAAGTAAACCTCAAACACACACATAAGAAAATAATTTCAGGACTTGCAGTTCCAAAATGCGGGTATAGAAGCGAGCTAGCTTCACTCTCCACAACAGAAAACGAAAATCAGGTACACAGTGCCAGCGATACCCCAGAACTCAAACCTGAGGATGAGACAGTTCTCAGGGCCACAGAGACATGAAAACACTCTGAGGAGACAGGAACAGAGCCGCACTTCCATCTCTGTACCATTCCTTCCCCAACCTGCCCTGGCACCAAGCACATGGGAAATTTCCCTGACTCATGGTTTCTATGCTAAAAGAGGGATCACGGTGGACGATCAGCTTCCCCACCATCTTGGGCTCCCTGGCAGGAGAACTGTCCCTGCCTTAACCCATGGAAAGCATTGGTGATACCTTAGAGGCAGACATATCCTCGAGGACAGCCAGAGATAAAGGAGAGAGGTGCCACTTCCACCCCTAGCCTTTTAGAAACTCTGTTCTGTAACTCAGCCAAAGAAGACATCAAATCAAAGTGGCTACTCAGCAGCACCACACTGCAGGAGATTCGTTCCACAGGTGCCCTGGGTACAGAGGCTGCCTAGCCAGCCTTCCCACACTAACAAGATATCCCTTTGGGGACCTCCCCTATTCAAGATGAGTGGCATTTTGATTGTTTACTAGAACTAAGGCAGACGGGTTTAAGATGCCATCTAGTGCTGAAAAGAAGCAGTGACCTAGTAAAAGAAAAAAGAAATCTGCAGGTAAAATACAAAGAATCTCTAAGCAAATAGATCCAATAAAAACAGAAACAAGACAGAGGAAATGGGAATAAATAACTAATGCTTCAATGCAAAGACACAGATGTACATCCACAAGAAACAACAGCAAACAAGGAACGTCTGAAGACCTCCCTAAACAGACAAAGCAAAGAACCAGTCAGTGAATGACCTCAGTGAGATGGCAATAAATGAACTCTTTGACCAACAACACAAAATAGCAGTTTTAAGGAAACTCAGTGATCTCCAGGATAACACAGAAAAAATAATTCAGAAATTTAACAAAGAGATTAAAATAGATTTTTTTTCTTTTGAGACAGCTGTTGCCCAAGCTGGAGCGCAGTGGCACAATCTCAGCATACCACAACCTCCGCCTCCTGGGTTCAAGTGATTCTCCTGCCTCAGCCTTCTGAGTAGATGGGACTATAGGCGTGCACCACCACGCCCAGCTAATTTTTGTATTCTTAATAGAGACGGGGTTTTACCATGTTGGTCAGGCTGGTCTCAAACTCCTGACCTCATGATCCACCCACCTTGGCCTCCCAAAGTGCTGGGATTACAGGTGTCAGCCACCACACCCAGTCAGATTAAAATAATTTTTAAAAAATCAAACAGAAATCTTGAAACTGGGAAATATGTTTGCTGAACTGAAAAATTCACTAGAGACTCTCAGCAGTAGAATGAATCAAGCAGAGGAGAGTCAGTGAGCTCAAGAAAGGCCAGACACAGTGGCTCACTCCTGTAATCCCAACACTTTGGGATGCCAAGGCAGGCAGATCACTTGATGTCAGAAGTTTGAGACCAGCCTGACCAACATGGTGAAACCCTGTCTCTACTAAAAATAGAAAAATTAGCTGGGTATTGTGGCAGGCGCCTGTAATCCCAGCTACTTGGGAGGCTAAGGCAGGAGAATCGCTTGAACCCAGAAGACACAGGTTGCAGTAAGCCAAGATCACGCCACTGCACTCCAGCCTGAGTGACAGAGCGACAGTCTAAAAAAGAGAAAAAGAAAATCACATCTCAACAGACTCAGAAAAAGCAACTGACAAAATCCAGCATCTCTTTATGATTAAAATCCTCAGCATAACTGGTATAGAAGGGACATACCCTAAGGTAAAAAAGCCATCTATGACAAATCCACAGTCAACATTATACTGAATGGGAAAACGTGAAAGCATTCTCCCCGAGAACCGGAACAAGACAAGAATGCCTACTTTCACCATTTCTATTCAACATAGTACTGGAAGTTCTAGCCAGAGCAGTCAGACAAGAGAAAGAAAGGGCATCCAAATCGGTAAAGAGGAAGTAAAATTGTCAGTGGTCGCTGATGATATTATTGTATACCTAAAAACCCCTTAAGACTCATCCAAGAAGCCCCTATAACTGATAAATGAATTCAGAAGGTTTCAGGATACAAAATCAATGTACACAAATTAGGAGCACTGCTATACACCAATAGCAAGAAAGCTGAGAATCAAATTCAGAGCTCAACCCCTTTTAGAATAGCTGCCAAAAA
>NW_012103809.1:1170619-1171856 GCF_000951045.1 Mandrillus leucophaeus
GGGAGGCTGAGGCAGGAGAATGGTGTAAACCTGGGAGGCGGAGCTTGCAGTGAGCTGAGATCCGGCCACTGCACTCCAGCCTGGGCGACAGAGCAGGACTCTGTCTCAAAAAAAAAACAATTCTAGAAGATGACAGTGGAAAAACCCTTCTAGACACTGGCTTGGGCAAAGACTTCATGTCCAAGAACTCAAAAGCAAATGCAACAAAAACAAAGATAAATAGATGGGACTCAATTAAACTAAAAAGCTTCTGCACAGCAAAAGAAATAATCAGCAAACAGACAACCCACAGAGTAGGAAAAAAATCTTTGCAAACTATGCACCCCACAAAAGACTAATATGCAGAATCTACAAAGAACTCAAACAAATCAGCAAGAGAAAAACGATGCCATCAAAAATGGGCTAAGGACGTGAATAGACAATTCTCAAAAGAAGATATACAAATGGCCAACAAACATATGAAAAATGTTCAACATCAATAATTTTTGGGGATATGCAAATCAAAACCAGAATTTGATACCACCTTACTGCTGCAAGAATGGCCATCATTTAAAAAAATTTTTAAAAATTGATGGAACGTATCTCAAAATAATAAGAGCTATTTTATGACAAACCCATAGCCAATATCATACTCAATGGGCAAAACCTGGAAGCATTCCCTTTGAAAACTGGCAAAAGACAAGGATGCCCTTTCTCACCACTCCTATTCAACATAGTGTTGGAAGTTCTGGCCAGGGCAATCAAGTATGAGAAAGAAACAAAGGGTATTCAATCAGGAAAAGAGGAAGTCAAATTGTCCCTGTTTGCAGATAACATGATTGTATATTGAAAAAAACTCCATTGTCTCAGCCCAAAATCTCCTTAAGCTGATAAGCAACTTCAGCAAAGTCTCAGGATACAAAATCAATGTGCAAAAATCACAAGCATTCCTATACACCAATAACAGAAAAACAGAGAGCCAAATCATGAGTGAACTCCCATTCAAAATTGCTACACAGAGAATAAAATACCTAGGAATCCAATTTACAACGGATGTGAAGGACCTTCAAGGAGAACTACAAACCACTGCTCAATGAGATAAAAGAGGACACAAACAAATGGAAGAATATTCCATGCTCATGAAGAATCAATATCCATGAAAATGGCCATACTGCCCGAAGTAATTTACAGATTCAATCTATCCCCTTCAAGCTACCAATGACTTTCTTCACAGAATTGGAAAAAACTACTTTAAAGT
>NW_012103809.1:1177246-1177947 GCF_000951045.1 Mandrillus leucophaeus
GTAAAATACTTAGGAATATACTTAACCAAGGATGTGAAAGACCTCCACAAGGAAAACTACAAAACACTGCTGAAAGAAATCACAGACAACATATATGGAAACATATCCCATGCTCAGGAATGGGTAGAATAAATATTGTGAAATCTCCATAATGCCAAAAGCAATCTACAAATTCAATGCAATTCCCATCAAAATATCATTATCAATATTCACAGAACTAGAAAAAAAAAAATCCTAAAATTCAGATGGAACCAAAAAAGAGCCCACATAGCCAAAGGAAGATTAAGTAAAAATAACTAACCTGAGGTCATCACATTACCTGACTTCAAATTACACTACAAGGTTATAGTCACCAAAACAGCATGGAACTGGCATGAAAACAGGCACATAGACAAATGGAACAGAATAGAGAACCCAAAAAGAAAGCCAAATACTTACAGCCAAATGATCTTTGACAAAGACAACAAAAACATAAACTAGGGAAAGGACACCCTATTCAACAAATGTTGCTGGGATAATTGGCAGGTCACATGTAGCAGAATGAAACTGGATCCTCGTCTCTCACCTTATGCAAAAATCAACTCAAGATGGATCAAAGACTTAAATCTAAGACCTAAAACCATAAAAATTCTAGAAGATGGCCGGGTGCGGTGGCTCAAGCCTGTAATCCCAACACTTTGGGAGGCCGAGACGGGCGGATC
>NW_012103809.1:1183572-1193436 GCF_000951045.1 Mandrillus leucophaeus
GCAATTCCTCAAGGATCTAGAACTAGAATTACCATTTGACCCAGCCATCCCATTACTAGATACATACCCAAAGGATTATAAATCATGCTACTATAAAGACACATGCACCCGTATGTTTATTGCAGCACTATTCATAATAGCAAATACTTGGAACCAACCCAAATGTCCATCAAAGACAGACTGGATTAAGAAAATGTTGCACATATACACCATGAAATACTACACAGTCATAAAAATGGATGAGTTCATGTCCTTTGTAGGTACATGGACGAAGCTGTAAACCATCATTCTCAGCAAACTATCACAAGGACAGAAAACCAAACACCGCATGTTCTCATTCATAGGTGGGAATTGACAATGAGGTCACTTGGACACAGGGCAGGGAACATCACACACTGGGGCCTGTCGTGGGGTGGGGGGCTGGGGGAGGGATAGCATTAGGAGAGATACCTAATGTAAATGACAAGTTGATGGGTACAGCAAACCAACATGGCACATGATACCTATGTATCAAACCTGTACGTTGTGCACATGTACCCTAGAACTTGAAGTATAATAATAAAAAAAATTGATGTTGGCGTGGATGTGGTGAAAGGGGAACACTTTTACACTGCTGGTGGGAATGTAAACTAGTACAACCACTATGCAAGACAGTGTGGAGATTCCTTAAAGAACTAAGAGTAGATCTACCATTTGATCTAGCAATCCTACTACTGGGTATCTACCCAGAGGAAAAGAAGTCATCATATGAAAAAGACACTTGCACACGCATGTTTATAACAGCAGAATTCGCAATTGCAGAAATATGGAACCAGCCCAAATGCCCATCAATCAACAAGTGGATAAAGAAAATGTGGTGTATATATATATACATACACACATGCACACAGATATACACACACACTGTGGAATACTATTCAGCCATAAAAAGGAATGAAATAATGACATTCGCATCAACCTGGATGGAATTAGAGACCATCATTCTAAGTAAAATAACTCAGGAAGAGAAAACCAAATGTCGTTATGTTCTCACTTATAAGTGGGAGCTAAGCTATGAGGACACAAAGGCATAATAATACAGTGAACTTTGGGGACTCGGGGAAGGATAGGAGAGAGGCAAGGGATAAAAAACTACACATTGGGTACAGTGTACACTGCTCAAGTGATGGGTGCACCAAAATCTCAGAAATCACCACTTAAGAACTTATCCATATACCCAAATACCACTGTTCCCCAAAAGTCTATTTTTAAAAAGGAATAAGAATCCATTTTTTTTTAAAGGCATAGAGTGGCTGAATAAACAAGACCCATCTCTATGCTGCCTATGAGAAAGGTACTTCACCTATAAAGACATGCAAGTTCTATGTGCTGATGAAAAGAACACATATTCTGCAGCAGTTGGGTGAAATGTTCAGTAAATGTCAGTTACGCTTTACATTTCCATGCAACCAGAAAAAGATATTCCATGCAACTGGAGACCAAAAAGAGCAGGAGTAACTACATTTAAATCAAATAAAGCAGACTACAAATCAAAGACTGTAAAAAGAGACAAAGAAGGTCACTATATAATCATACAGGGGTCAGTTCAGCAAGAGGGTGTAACAATTATAAATATCTATGTACTCAACACTGGAACTCCCAAGTACATAAAGCAAACATTAATAGATCTAAAGGGAGAGACAGAAAGCAATAGAATAGCTGCAGGAGACTTCAACTTCCCATACTTAGTAATGGACAGATCATCCAGACAAAATCAACAGAGAAACATTGGAGAGTTCAACTACAAACTCAACCAGGCCTTAGTGACACTTACAGAACCTTCACCCAACTGCAGCAGGTTACATGTTCTTTTCATCAGAACACAGAACATTCTCTGGAACAGATCATATCTTAGGCCACAAAACAAGTCTTACCAAATTCAAAAAGATTGACATCATTATCAGGTATATTTTCTGATCATAATGGAATAAAATTAAAAATCAACAACAAGAGGAAACTTGGAAAATACACACACACGTGGAAAGCAAACAACAGGCTTCTGAACAACCAATGGATCAGGTAAGAAATTAAGAAGGAAATTTAAAAATCTCTTGAAACAAATAAAATGAAAATACAACATACCTAAATCTATGAGATACAGCAAAAACAGTACTAAGAGGGAAATTTATAGCAACAAAAGCTTGTATTGAAAAAATAGAAAGACTTCAAATAAACAAACTAACACTGAACTTTAAGGAACCCAAAATTAGTAGAAGGAAAGAAATAATAGAGACCAGAGCAGAAATAAATAAAATTGAGGCTAAAAAAATCAAAGAATCATTAAACAATTATCAACAACTATACACCAACAAATTGGAAAAGCTAGAAGAAATAGATAATTTCCTAGACACATACAAGCTACCAAGCACAAACCATGAGGAAACAGAAAGCCTCAACAAGCTAATAATGAATAACAAGGCTGAAGCCATGATAAAGTCTCCTGTCAAAGAAAAGCCCAGGACTTGATGGCTGCATTGCTGAATTCCAGCAAATATTTAAAGACAATTTAACACCAATTCTACTCAAGTTCTTTAAAAAACTTGAAGAGGAGAGAATATTCCCAAACTCATTCTACAAGGCCAGCATTACCTCGATATCAAAATCACACAAAGACAAAACAAGAAAAAAAAAAGAAAACTACACACAATATCACTAATGAATGTAAAGGCAAAAATCCTCAACAAAATAGTAGCAAACCAAATTCAACAACACATTAAAAAGATCATTCACCATGGTCAAGTGGGATTTATCCCAGGAATGCCAGGATGGTTCAACATATGCAAATCTATAAATAAACCATACGGTAATTTCAATAGATGCTAAAAAAGCATTTGATAAAATCCAACATTTTTATGATAAAAGCTCTCAACAAACTGGGTATAAAAAGAACATAGCTCAAAACAATAAAGGCCATATATGGCAAACCCACAGCTAACATACTGAACAAGGAAAAATTGAAAGGCTTTCCTATAAGATCTGGAACAAGAAAAGGATGCTCACATTCACCACTTTTATTCAACATAATACTGAAAGTCCTGCCAAAGCAATTAGGCAAGAAATAAGGGCACACGAATTGGAAAGGTATTAAGTCAAATTATCTTTGTTTGCAGATCACATGATCTTATATTTAGAAAAACCTACTGACTCACCAAAAAGCTCTTAGAACTAATAAATCTACTCAGTAAAGTTGCAGGATACAAAATCAACATACAAAAATCCATAGCATTTATATACGCCAACAGCAAGCAATCTGAAAAAGAAATCAAGAAAGCAATCCTGTTTACAATAGCTACAAAGAACATAAAATAGCTAGGACTCAATTGAACCAAAGACGTAAAAGATCTATACAAGGAAAACTATAAAACACTGATGAAAAACATTGAAGAGGGCACACAGAAATGGAAAGATACCCATGCTCCATAACTGGAAGAATGCCATTAAAATGACAATAATACCCAAAGCAATTTACAGACTCAATGCAATCTCTATCAAAATACCAATGACATTTTTCATAGAAATAGGAAAAATAAACCCTAAAATTTATACAGAACCACGAAAGACCCTGAATAGTCAAAGCAATTTTGAGCAAAAAGAACAAAGCTGGAGGCATCACACTACCTGATTACAAAGCGTATTATTAATACAAAGCTACAGTAACCAAATCAGCACGAAACCGGCATAAAAACACACAGACCATGCATGGCACAGAATCAATAACCCAGATATAAACTTGCAAACTTATAGCCAGCTCATTTTCAACAAAGGCACCAAGAACATACAATGGGTAAAGGACAGGCTTCTCAATAAATGGTGCTGAGAAAACTGGATATCAATATGACTGGGAAAACTGGATATCCATATAAAGAAGAATGAAACTAAACCTCTATCTCTCACCATACACAAAAATCAAACAAAAATGGATTAAAGACTTAAATCTAAGACGTGAAACTATGAAATTACTAGAAGAAACTCTAGGGGGAAACACTCCAGGACACTGGTCTGGGCAAAGACTTTTTTCCGTAAGACCTCAAAAGTAAGGCAACCAAAGCAAAACCAGACAAACGGGATTACATCGAGCTAAAACGCTTCCGTGAAGCAAAGAGAATAACCAACAAGTTGAAGAGACAACCCACAGGAGAGGAAAGTATTAGCAAACTATTCACTTGACAAGGGATTAATAACCAGAATATATAAGGAGTTCAAACAACAATATAGCAAAAAACCCAAAGAATCCAATTTTAAAAATAGGCAAAGATCTATTTCAAAAGAAAGAGACGTTTCTCAAAAGACATAAAATGGCCAACAGGAATATGAAAAAAATGCCCAAGATCACTAATTGTCAGAGAAATGCAAATCAGACCCACGAGGTAGCATCTCTAGTTAAAATGGCTTTTATTAAAAAGACAAAGAATAATGGATGCTGGCAAGGATGTGGAGAAAAGGGAACTCTCGTACACTGTTGGTCAGAATATAAATTAGTACAACCACTATGGAGAACAGTTTGGAGGGTCCTCAAAAAACTAAAAGTAGAACTACCATATGATCCAGCAATTCCACAATACTGGGTATATATCTAGAAGAAAAGGAGAGAGACATCTGCACTCACGTGTATATTGCAGCACTAGCCAAAATATGGAACCAACCTAAAATTCCATGAATGGGTAAGAAAATGTGGTATACACAATGGAATATTATTCAGCCATAAAAATGAACAAAATCCCATCTTCTGCAGCAACATGGATGGAACTAGATGTTACTATGTTAAGTGAAATAAGCCAAGCACGGAAAGACAAATACTGCACGCTCTCACTCATATGTGAGAGCTAAAGAAATGGATCTCACGAATATAGAGAGTAGATTGGTAGCTACCAGAGGCCAGGAAGTATAGTGAGGAGGAGGGCATGAAGACAGGTTCATTAATAGATATAAATATACGGTCTGATGGAAGAAATAAGACCTAGTATTTGATACATCAGTAGGCTGACTATAGCTTACAATAACCTATTACGTAATTCAAAATAGGTAGAAGGGAATAATTTGAATGTTTTTAGTGAAAAGACAAGACAAATATTTAAGGTGATGAATATGTGAATTACACTAATTTGGTCTTTACAAATTATATGAAAGCATTAAATTACCATAAGTATCCCCAAAATATGTACATTATACAATAATACAAAAGTAAAGTTATTTTCAAAAAGCTAAGTAAATGTAGTATTAACTTAAAAAAAAAAATAATTTCAGCTTGGCATTAGGAACAGATTTTGGCCGAAGGCTCACTCATTCACTTCAATGAACAAATAACTACTGAGTGGCTATAAAGTAGCAGGCACTGTTCTAGGTGCCTGAGATACCACAGCGAACAACAAGAGTCCTGAGCTTACATGGAAGACAGGGATTTGGGACCAGGCTAAAACCACAAATGTGGAATTTAATTATTGATTGGTAAACAGATGATATTGAAAGGCGTGATTCTGTATGAGCTCACCAAGCAAGTGAGTTTAAACAGTAAAGAAGTCACGGAACCAAGCCTGCAAGCGCCCCAAGGTTAAAAGTCATGAAGGTAAGTGGGAACTAACAAAGTAGACTGAAAAGGAGGAGCCTGCGTTGTAGGAGGAAATCCAAGAAAAAGTGATAATCCAGGAATAAAGGCAGACTTTTCTTACTACCTTTTCAAAGATATATAGAAGTAACATCCTGAAGTGGAACTTGAGCTCTGGAGGCAGAAGAGCTAGGCTTGCATAATAGTTCCTCCAATTATTATTGGAGAATCTGGAGTGTTCAACCACTATAAATTTCAGTTTTCTCAACTATAAGGCGGGGAAGATGATAAACACTTATTTTACTGGATTATGAGAAAAAAATGAAAAAATACAGGCGAAAAGTCTAACTAGTAAAGTGCTATATAAATTAGTTTGTATTTTAAATTACAGTGTGTTCTTAAAGATTTCTAGGTAAAGATGGCAGAGTGAAGCAAAATCACACAAACAGTCCCTTAGATGACTCTCAAAACAAAGTTTTTTAAAAGGTAAAATCCTTCACCATTTACTAAACAGTAAAGAATTATAATTGCATACAATAAACTTTGAAAAGTGGTAACCAAGAATAGGAACACAGATTGTAGTCAAGAACTGAGATTCCTGGTGGCTCATGCCTGTAATCCCAGCACCTTGGGAGGCCGAGGCAGGTGGATCACGAGGTCAGGAGATTGAGACCATCTTGGCCAACATGGTGAAACCCCGTCTCTATTACAAAATTGTTAGAACTCTAATACGCTTTAATTTGTAGAAAAACAGACAGGGGAGGGGAGAGGAAAGAAAGGAAAAGAACATATGAAAGATAAGACAAAGTATCCATCCTGGAAGAAAACCTAATAAAAGTCTCTATAAGTCCTTTGCAATAGAAAGTAGCATTATAAGCTCAATAAATGTGATCAAACCTGATGATAAAAATACAGAATGAAATGAAAAATGAAACTACAAAGCCAAGGAAACAGAGAACTGTAACAACATCATTACAGATACAATAAATAAAATCAGAAACAAAGGAACTGAATCAGGTTGGTTGTGGTGGTTCATGCCTGTAATCCCCAGCACTTTGCAAGGCAGAGGCAGGCGGATTGCTTGAGCCCAGGAGTTTGTGACCAGTCCGGGCAACATGGCAAACCCTGTCTCTACGAAAAAATTAGCCAGCATGGTGGCGCATGCCTGTAGTCTCTGCTATTTGGAAGGCTGAGGTGGGAGGATCACCTGAGTCCAGGGGGTCGAGGCTGCGTGAGCCGTGACCACACCCCTGCAATTCAGCCTAAAAAAAAAGGAATTGAATTGTCTATGACTAAACATTGGCAGAATTTTAACTGTAGAACAGAAAGCAAGTATTATAAACCCTGACAAAGTTAAATTCACAAGTGAGAGAGTAGTGGAAGAGTGGCAGGAAGGGAGGGTTGAAAATCCTCCATCTCTCATGGCAAGGCATTAATTAATGCTACTAACAATTTGAACATAATACAAATGAACAGAAACAACATGACTACAACTTTTAATTATTTTCTATAATTATTTTCCTCATAATGATCTTTTAGTAACTACTATATTTGATGGTACGAAGTACTTGTTTCAAGGTACTGTCTTCCATTTTACTTTAATTTTTGTTCTAATTCAAATGAAATTAAAGTTAATACTTTAACTTAAAAGTTATATGATCCCATTCTTATCAAATGTTTTCTCTCCCTCTCATACCTTCCCTCCAACTTCTCCTCTCCCCTGCTCATTTATCCAGCTATCATTCTCTATACATCGTTCTTGAATACACATAAAGATGCCTGGAATGGTGTTCACCAAAGTTAAAAAGCAACAGCTTTTTTAAGTAGGTTGTTGTTGCTGTTGTTGCTGTTGGTTAGAGACAGGATCTCACTCTGCTGCTCAGGCTGGAGTGCAGTGGCATCATCATAACTTGTTGCAGCCTTGAACTCCTGGGCTCAAGCAATCCTACCACCTCAGCCTCCCAGGTAGCTGGGACTAGAGGCGCACCTCACCACACCTAGTTAATTTTTTTCAATTTTTTTGGTAGAGAGAGGGTGTCTTGCTTTGTTGCCCAGGCTGGTCTTGAACTCTTGGCTTCAAGCAATCCTCCAGCCTAGGCCTCCCAAAGTGCTGGGATTACAGGTGTGAGCTACCATGCCTGGCCTGTTTCTTTCTTTTTACGATTTATTTTCTTCTTTATTTTTTGCTTATTACTAAAATACATTAGGTTTTACTTTTAAATAATGCAAAAATAAAGTCACTGTTCTTAAAAAGAGAGAGGGAGACAAGGAGGGAGGGGATATTCTTTTATTATGGTCATGTTAGTTTATTTGAATGAGGAATAACCTAGAAGCTGTCCATCCTCCTTACTCTCTAAAAATCAAAGGCTGAGTCCTTGATACTAAGACAAGATCTCCTGACACCAAACGTGGTGAAATTTACAAGTCTATTAAATAATTAATAAACAGAACACAGACACCTTGTCTCCAGGATGAAAAAAAGGTAATGGCTGTATCTTCACAACAAGTTACTTTATGGGTTGCTCTTGCACACCCTGATGGAGCTCCTATTTACTTGTTTGTGGTTCTTAAGGAACTACAGAAGAGTTTTGGTTCTAAAGCCTCTGCTCACCTCATCTCAGGACACTCTGCAAAGTAGGTGGCAATGCAGCCAAACGCAGAAATGGTTCCAAGCTGAGTTCTGTACTAGGTCTCCATTCAGAGAGTTCTAGATGGTCCCACCTTCTTGGCCCTTCACCTGTTAGTTTTGTGCACAATGTCAGAACAACGTGTAAGACCCACATTTGTAGTGTTCTGAGAGGCACAGCTGACCACACACATAGTGTCAAACACGTATATGAAGAGATAAATGTGATGGTTCTACCAAAAAGCACAAAATGAAACCCAACTTATCAATAGTCTTGTACTATTAAATACTGAGATCAATATATTCTATACATAAACTTGCTTAAATGATTTTGCACAACTCCCAGATCGATTAGTAGTGAAAATAAACAAGTCAATACATCATTTAAAATGTCACTTTCAAACATGAAATTTGCCACGAAAGACAGCTTGGCCCAGACTAATTTTCAAAATTACATCAGTTTTAAAGGCAGTGACACTCAGCGATAAAAGGTACAAGAAAATACTTCTGTCAGAGCTTACTACAGAAACTTTTCCTGCTTCCAGCAGAAAACTGTTTGGAAAGCCATTGCCTGGTTTCTACAGCTGGCAAGACCCAATGTATTCCACACACAATGGAACCTCAATTACTAACTTCACATTTTTATGTCTTAATTCTGCCTTTCAAGAAAACGCACTTAATCTGGATTGTAAATTATCAGTAATACTTTTGTACTTCACTGAGAAGACCGTAATTTTAAGAGGCTCGTCCTCACATCTTCAATAACTTTAGCCCCAGAATGAAGTAAGTCAAAATAGTTTTCACTCAGTTTTACAAAATTTAGTTTTATATACTTACAATGTGGAAAAGGAAAGGTGTATGCATGTCTGCAAGGCATACGTAAACATCTTATTGATAACTGTTGCAGTTTTCCTTTTAGCATGCTAACTAGAATGTTTGACAGGGTTAAGGATGTGGCTATGAACAAATGAGGGCATGTTTGCTGTAAAATGCAAAAGCCTAAGGCCAATTTTATACTTCCGCTGTTCCACTCCGAGAAACCAAATGTGACCTGGGAGATCTATGTTTTCCAACCTCCTTTTAGCATTAGAGTACACAAGAGCATTAACTTGGACCTGGACACAAAGACTTATTTAATTCAGTTATTAACCAAGATCTCTCTGCTGCCTTTCTTCACCAGCCATTCTACTGCAGGTCAGCTTTTTTGTTTTTCATGGGGTTTTTTTTGGCTTTTCTTCCCCTTCAGAAAGATCTGTTTCCATTTTATACTTCAGTAAGCCATCATTATTTACCAGCGCTATCCCCACTTGTTGCTCTTGAATTCCTTCCTGCACAACACTTGGACAAGCTGAATATTGGCAATATAAATCTGGATTTTCTTAAATACTTCAAATTTCTAAATCAGTTACTAATAAAACTTTTATTTATTTTGTTATGGTTTGATATTTAAAATATTCATTTTGATCAACTATCTCTCCACATTAAAATATTTTATTTAATGAAAAAAAGTGATAAAGTGTAAACATTTATGAAACACTTATGAAAACATTATTTTCTAAATAAAGCTACCTCTAGTCCCCTGTGTGAAAAAGAAGTTTCATCTCAGATCTTCCCAGTTCCTGGTCATCAATTTTTTTTTTTTCCCGAGATGGCATCT
>NW_012103809.1:1194016-1199928 GCF_000951045.1 Mandrillus leucophaeus
ACTGTGCCTCCAAAAAAAAAAAAGAAAAATTTGTAAAAATAGGTGAAAAATATTTTGACTTTCTCACATACTA
This sequence comes from Mandrillus leucophaeus, assembly GCF_000951045.1. Lineage (NCBI taxonomy): Eukaryota > Metazoa > Chordata > Mammalia > Primates > Cercopithecidae > Mandrillus > Mandrillus leucophaeus. The sequence continues at coordinate 1,194,090 of NW_012103809.1, forward strand.
AACAGACTGTCTCGTGTACCACAGATGCAGACAACTCACTTTGGAGATTAATGCTGTTTGGAGATTAATTAATGGCAACACACATTAATCACTAGAAAACCACTTTCTCTGTAACTGAGCTTCCCTCTCATATATCCAGGTTAAGAACTTTCCCTCTCCACTTCTCACCATAATACCCAAGAAAATATATTGTGGTGTAGCATTCATTTGAAATGAAAAGCAATTAAAAAAAAATCGCTAACTCACATCTCTGGAGAACTTGGCTGAGGTTGTCCCGCATTGTGTCTCTACATTTGGGAAGAGTATGTTCATTTGTTTCATGGATCATATTCTTCAAATTTTCAAGAACTCGCATTTCTCGAAGACCACGCTTTTCCTATTAAAAGAAAGTAAATGACTAATAAATATGGTGTCTTTTTCTTTTTTTTTGTTTTTGAGATGCAGTCTCACTCTCTCACCTAGAGTGGAGTGCAGTGGTGTGATCTCAGCTCACTGCAACCTCCACCTCCCAGGTTCAAGTGATTCTCCTGCCTCAGCCTCCCAAGTAGCTGGGACTACAGGCTACAGCCACTATGCCTGGCTAATTTTTGTAATTTTTTTCTTTTAGTAGAGATGGGGTTCCATCATATTGGCCAGGCTGGTCTCAAACTCCTGACCTTGTGATCTGCCCACCTTGGCCTCCCAAAGCGCTGGGATTACAGTTTGGAGCCACCATGCCCAGCATACTGTGTCTTAAATCTTAGTAATTACTTTCTAAGATATCCACCCAGGTTTTGGTTGTTAGGTTATGACTTATTACTGAAAATGTATGCAGCCTTCTTCTAATTATTTGGCAATAAATGCCTCATAACCCAGAGGCATTTTTAAAATTATGAAATGCTCCAAAAGTTGCAATATGAGTAATATTTTTATAGCAATGTTAAAAAATTGGCAAGAGAAATACTAAAAGAACCAGAAAAATGGCCCAGATTGCCACATATTTTATTAGAAGGAAATTAAACACCCCTGATCTGATCTTAAATTTCATTTTGTCAATCTTACTATCATATAGCTTCTATTATTATGTGCTATATTTTTTATCTGATTCCTTTTTTTTTCTCAAAATAAAAATGGGTAGTAAAAGTAATATGTAGATACTTCCCTATATAGAAAAGAACACTGAAGGCCTGAGGCTATTATCATTAGAAAGACCTCCTCATATGGTTGGCCCTGGCTTGGGGCTGGAAACTTGACTAGTAAACAGTTCCCTATGTTGGTATAAAACCCTTCCATAAATTACAAAAGTGGTTCACTGTGCCTGAGTGGTTTACACCAAGCTTGTCCAACCCGCGGCAGATGGGCTACAAGTGGCCCAAGACGGTTTTGAATGCAGCCCAACACAAATTATAAAACTTCCTTAAAACATTATGAGATTTTTTGTGTGATTTTTTCTTTTTTAGCTCACCAGCTATTGTTACTGTTAGTGTGTTTTACATGTGGCCCAAGACAATTCTTCTTCTTCCAGCGTAGACCAGGGAAGCAAAAATATTGGACACCCCTGGTTTACACAAACAATGTGATTAATGTTGAATACCTCTTTCCTTCTGCAAGTCTGAAAATGTACATGCCAGGCAGAGGATGCCTCCTTGACCAGTCCCCAATAAAACCCCTGGACACCTAGGCTCAGGCAAGCTTCCCTGTAAGATTACACTTTACATGTGTTGTCACAACTTGTCACAAGGGGAATTCAGTGCATCCTGTGTGACTTCACGGGGGGAGGACTCTTGGACACTTCTACCTGGGTTCCTCTAGACTGCTTCTACCCGGGTTCCTCCAGACTGCTTCCCAAGCACCTTTTCCCTTTGCTGACACTGCTTTGTACTCTTTTGCCATAACAAACTTTGCCACAAGTATGGCCATATGCTGACTTCTGTGAGTTCTTCTAGTGAATCACTGAACCTGCAGGTGGTTTTAGGAACTCCGAAAACATCTCCATTACAGAAAGTAGAGCAAAACCACCCTCCCTGCCCAAAATGAGGGTGGGCTATACTTAGTAACTTGCTTCCAAATAATAGAACAGGGAAAGGGAAAAATAGTAACATTATAGTAGAGAAAACTAGCAACATGATAGTTGAGAAAACCAGCAAATGCAGTAATACCTCAACCAAGCCAAGAAAGTTCATATTATCAGTGGTGTCGTGTTGATAGCATGCACTCCTTGATATAATGTGATAAGGGTACTTTACCTTTGTGGTATTCTTTCCCAATACCCAAAACCCCAGTCTAGTCATGAGAAAAACAACCGACAAATCCAGATTGGATACCTAGCCAGTACTCAAGACTTATGTAAAGGTCATAAAAAATAAGGAAAGGCTGAGGAACTGTCACAGACCAAAGACTAAGGTGGCATGATGATTCAATGCAATGTGGTACCCCAGATTAGATTCTGGAACAGAAAGGGGACTGTAATAGAAAAACTGGTAAAATTCAAATAAAGTCTGGTGTTTCATTAACAGTAACGTATCAATGTTGGTTTCTTAGCTTTTACAAATGCAGCATGGTAATATAAGAAATTAAACAACGAAAGAAAGTGGGTGAGGTGTTGATATGGTTTGGCTGTGTCCCCACCCAAGTCTCAACTTGAATTGTATCTCCCAGAATTCCCACATGTTGTGGGAGGAACCTAGGGGGAGGTAATTGAATTATGGGGGCCAGTCTTTCCTATACTATTCTCGTGATAGTGAATAAGTCTCTGAGGGACTTATCATGGGTTTCCACTTTTGCTTCTTCCTCATTTTCTCTTGCCACCACCATGTAAGACGTTATCTTTCAGGCCAGGCGCGATGGCTCACGCCTGTAGTTACAGCACTTTGGGAGGCCAAGGAGAGTGGATCACGAGGTTAGGAGTTTGAGACAAGCCTGGAAGCCTGGCCAACATGGTGAAAGACATGGTCTCTACTAAAGATAGAGACAGGTCTCTACTAAAGATACAAAAACAATTAGCCAGGCGTGGTGGCACGTGCCTGTAGTCCTAGCTACTCAGGAGGCTGAGGCAGGAGATTCCTTTGAACCTGGGAGGTGGAGGCTGCAGTGAGCCAAGATTGTGGAGGCTGCAGTGAGCCAAGATTGTGCCATTGCACTCCAGCCTGGGCGACAGAACGAGACTCCACGCCTCAAAAAAAAAAAAAAAGGAAGTGTCTTTCACCTCCTGCCATGATTCTGAGGCCTCCCCAGCCATGTGGAACTGTAAGTCCAATTAAACCTCTTTTTCTTCCCAATCTTGGGTATGTCTTTATCAGCAGCATGAAAATGAACTAATACAGGGGTACATGGGAATTATCTGTACTATCTTTGCAATTTTTCTACAAATCTAAAATTAATACAAAACAAGAAGTTACTAAAAATAGAGTGGTAACCTTGACTATGAAAAAATAATAGGTTAGTTATGTTACTGAAGTGTTTTTATTTTTTTTTTGAGCCATTCTTATATGGCCAGCTTCTTACTTTTTCTAATTTTCTCATAATAAGATATTAACAACTTATACAAATATTGCAAGAGAATAATATGATGAATTCTCATATACTCATCACCAATCTTCCACAGTTCTTATGACTGATTTTTTCCCCTCCATAATGCTCCATACACCTCATCCCCTCTAGATTATTTTGAAGCAAATCCAAGTAAGTATATCATTTCAACTGTTAAATATTTCAACCTGTATCTTTTTGTTTGCTTGTTGTTGTAGAGACAGGGTCTTGTTCTGTCACTGAGATCACACTACTGCTGGAGTGCAGTGATGTGATCATGGCTCACTGCAGCCTTGAACTCCTGGGCTCAAGCAATCCTCCTGTCTCAGCCTCCCAGTAGCTGGGATTACAGGTGCACACCACCACACCTGGCTCATTTTTCTTTTTTAAAAAATTTTGTGTAGAGACAGAGTCTCACTTTGTTGTCCAGGCTGGCCTCAAACTCATGGGCTCAAGCAATCCTTCCACCCTGGACTCCCGAAGTACTGGAATTACATACATGAGCCACCATGCTCAGTCTCAGCATATATTAGTATCTTTAAAACACAAGACTTGCCTTAAACAAACAATAAGACCAGCTCTCTCTCTGTCACACACACACACACACACCACACACACACACACACACACACAGTTAACAGTAATTTTTTTTTTTTTTTTTGAGACAAGGTCTGGCTCTGTTTTCCAGGCTGGAGGGCAGTGGCACAATCTTGGCTCACTGCAACCTCTGCCTCCCTGGCTCAAGCGATCCTCCTACCTCAGCCTTCCAAGTTACTGGGACTACAGGCGCACATTATGACACTTGGCTAATTTTTGTATTTTTTATAGAGACAGGGTTGTACCCATTTCTCTATAAAAGACATTTGTTGACCACGTCTGGCCAACGATTTTTTAGTATCATGAAATATCAAAGTAATGTTCACATTCCCTCACATGTCCTATGTTTTTTATCTCCCAGTTTGTTTGAACCACAACCTAAACAAGTTTTATGTACTGTAATTGATTAATATGTTTCTTAAGTCCGTTTTAACCAATAGATTTCCCCTTTCACTTTTTTCCTTTGCAATTTGTTGGAAAAAAGTGAGTCATTTGTTCTGCACAGTTTCCCACAGTCTGTTGTTTGCTGAATGAATCCCCATGGTGTAATTTAACATACTCCTTTGTCTGTTCTCTTTCCTGTAAATTAGTCGTTAGAACTAAAGCCCTGATCAAATTCAGGGTTCTATTTTTTGTTTGCAAGAATTTTTCAGACATGAGTTGTATACTCTCAACAGCATCTTGGTAGCATTCTGTCTTTGTTTACTAGCAGAAATACTCTATGAAGAGAAACTGCCCCTATCAACAACTTGGTTACTCCGAGGAATGTTCACATACAAAAGGCAAAACAGAACACTTGATTCTTTCTCCCTTATTTACCAGTTTCAAAAATAATGAGTTTGCTCCCTAGTATTCACTAAAGGTGATTAGAAAGGTTTTTGGTTTGTTTGTACATATCCCTATGACTCATAGATTTAAAGATATTTGAAGTTTTTCAATCCATTGCAGTATTTCTCACAGGATGAACGCAAGGCCTTTTGCACCAGATAATTGGTACTCAGATTATCCTAGCTTTGTCCAGTGGGAGCCTATTCAAGCTGGCTCTGGAATGCTTCAGACAAAACTCTAGTATTTTGTAGTAGGTCATTTGCTTTCTGGCATGATCTGATGCTCCAGGTTCATCCTCTCCATCTCCTGCTCTGGACTTGGAATGAGCAGGTGCCTAACTCCCACTGGGATGGAGAAAAGGAATTCGGAGACTGAAAACTAAGGCTGCTCACTGCTATTGGGTTGGTCACTATTTCTAACTTTTCAGTGGACAAGGCTAGGAAATATGTATTTTTAAAAAGAATAGATATATCTTGAGTTTATATTGATAGTCAAACTCAAATTCAAGACCATAGAATTTCTAATTACCCTCTTCTGTCTTATCTCTTCCCAGTTATCAAAACACCAACATAATTATTTGTTTTATCACTGATTCAATCAAGTCGTAATACCAATACTAGCATCAACAAAATGATTACTAAAAGAAGAAATTTAAGATTTTTTTTTAAATTTTTTGTTTCGAAGATATATTTCACTAGGATGTAAAGTCAAATCATTGTGCCTTGAAATTACATGGAAGAGCTGGCTGGGCACAGTGGCTCACGCCTGTAATCCCAGCACTTTGGGAGGCCGAGGTAGGCGGATCACCTGAGGTCAGGAGTTCAAGACCAGCCTGGCTAATATGGTGAAACCCCATCTCTACTAAAAATACAAAAATTAGCTGGGCATGGTGGTGCGCACCTGTAAT
>NW_012103809.1:1201898-1204487 GCF_000951045.1 Mandrillus leucophaeus
AAAAAAAAAAAAAAAAGGAAGTGTCTTTCACCTCCTGCCATGATTCTGAGGCCTCCCCAGCCATGTGGAACTGTAAGTCCAATTAAACCTCTTTTTCTTCCCAGTCTTGGGTGTGTCTTTATCAGCAGAGTGAAAACAGACTAGTACAGTAAATTGGTACCAGTAGAGTGGGGCGTTGCTGAAGATAGCAGAAAATGTGGAAGCGACTTTGGAAATGAGTAACAGGCAAAGGTTGGAACAGTTTGGAGGGCTCAGAAGAAGACAGGAAATGTGAGAAAGTTTATCAAAGCTGAATGGCTTTGATAAAAATGCTGATGGTGATATGAACAATAAGGTCCAGGCTGAGGTGGTCTCAGATGGAGATGAGGAACTTGCTGGGAACTGGAGCAAAGGTGACTCTTGTTATGCTTTAGCAAAGAGACTGGTAGCATTTTGTACTTGCCCTAGAGATTTGTGGAACTTTGAACTTGAGAGAGATGATTCAGAGTATCTGGTGGAAGAAATTTCTAAGCAGCAAAGCATTCAAGAGGTGACTTGGGTGCTGTGAAAGGCATTCAGTTTTATAAGGTAAGCAGAGTATCAAAGTTCGGAAAATCTGCAGCCTGACAATGCAAAAGAAAAGAAAATTTCATTTTCTGAGGAGAAATCCAAGCCAGCTGCAGAAATTTGCATAAGTAACAAGGAGTCCAATGTTAATCCCCAAGACAATGGGGAAAATGTCTCCAGGTAATGTCAGTGGTCTTCATGGCTGTCCCTCCCATCACAGGCCTACAGGCCTAGGGGGAAAAAGTGATTTCACGGGCCAGGTCCATGGCCCCCGTACTGTGTGCAGCCTAGGGACTTGGTGCCCTGTGTCCCAGCCGCTCCAGCAGTGGCTGAAAGGGGCCAACATATAGCTTGGGCTGTGGCTTCAGAGGGTGGAAGCCCCAAGCTTTGGCAGCTTCCAAGTGGTGTTGAGCCTGTGGGTGGACAGAAGTCAAGAATGGAGGTTTGGGAACCTCTGCCTAGATTTCAGAAGACGTAAGGAAATGCCTGGATGCCCAGGCAAAAGTTTGCTGCAGGGGCAAGGCCCTCATGGAGAACCTCCGCTAGGGTAGTGCGGAAGGGAAATGTGGGGTCGGAGCCCCCACACAGAGTCCCTACTGGGACACTGCCTAGTGGAGCTGTGAGAAGAGGACCAGTGTCCTCCAGACCCCGGAACGGTAGATCCACCGACAGCTTGCACCATGCACCTGGAAAAGCCGCAGACATTCAACGCCAGCCTGTGACAGAAGCCAGGAAGAAGGCTGTACCCTGCCTCCCGGCCACAGGGCCAGAGCTTCCCAAGACCACCCACCTCTTACATCAGTGTGACCTGAATGTGAGACGTAGAGTCAAAGGATATCATTTTGGAGTTTTAAAATTTGACTGCCCCACTGGATTTCGGACTTGCATGGGCACTGTAATCCCTTTTTTTTGGCAAATTTCTTTCATTTGGAACGGCTGTATTTACCCAATACCTGCACCCCCATTGTATATGGGAAGTAACTACTTCGCTTTTTATTTTACAAGCTTGTAGGTGAAAGAGACTTGCCTTGTCTCAGTGGAGACTTTGGACTGTGGACTTTTGGGATTAATGCTGAAATGAGTTAAAACTCTGGGGGACTGTTGGGAAGGCATGATTGGTTTTGAAATGTGAGGACGTGAGATTCAGAGGGGCCAAAGGTGGAATGACATGGTTTGGCTCTGTCCCCACCCAAATCTCAACTTGAATTGTATCTCCCGGAATTTCCGGGAATAGAATTGCAGGAATTCTATTGTGGGAAGAATCCAGGGGGAGGTAATTGAATCCTGGGGGCCGGTCTTTCCTGTACTATTCTCTTGACAGTGAGTAAGTCTAACGAGATCTGATGGGCTTATCAGGGGTTTCTGCTTTTGCTTCTTTCTCATTTTTGCTTGCCGCTGCCATGTAAGAAGTGCCTTTTGCCTGCCACCATGATTCTGAGGCCTCCCCAGCCATGTGGAACTGTAAGTCCAATTAAACCTCTTTTTCTTCCCAATCTTGGGTATGTCTTTATCAGCAGCATGAAAATGAACTAATACAGGGGTACATGGGAATTATCTGTACTATCTTTGCAATTTTTCTACAAATCTAAAATTAATACAAAACAAGAAGTTACTAAAAATAGAGTGGTAACCTTGACTATGAAAAAATAATAGGTTAGTTATGTTACTGAAGTGTTTTTATTTTTTTTTGAGCCATTCTTATATGGCCAGCTTCTTACTTTTTCTAATTTTCTCATAATAAGATATTAACAACTTATACAAATGTTGCAAGAGAATAATATGATGAATTCTCATATACTCATCACCAATCTTCAACAGTTCTTATGACTGATTTTTTCCCCTCCATAATGCTCCATACACCTCATCCCCTCTAGATTATTTTGAAGCAAATCCAAGAAAGTATATCATTTCAACTGTTAAATATTTCAACCTGTATCTTTTTGTTTGTTTGTTGTTGTAGAGACAGGGTCTTGTTCTGTCACTGAGATCACACTACTGCTGGAGTGCAGTGATGTGATCATGGCTCACTGCAGCCTTGAACTC
>NW_012103809.1:1209782-1213157 GCF_000951045.1 Mandrillus leucophaeus
GAGACTCCACCTCAAAAGAAATAAAAGAAAGGAAATTAAGAAAGAAAGGAAAGAGGCCGGGCGCAGTGGCTCATGCCTGTAATTCCAGCACTTTGGGAGGCCGAGGCGGGCGGATCACCTGAGGTCAGGAGTTCAAGACCAGCCTGGCCAACATGGTGAAACCCCATCTCTACTGAAAATACAAAAATTAGCCGGGCATCGTGGTAGGCGCCTGTAATCCCAGCTAACTGGGAGGCTGAGGCAGGAGAATCTCTTGAACTCGGGAGGCGGAGGTTGCAGTGAGCTGAGATCGTGACACTGAACTCCAGCCTGGGGGACGAGCAAGGCTTTGTCTTGAAAAAAAGCAAGAAAGAAAGGAAAGAAAGAATGTGGAACAATTTCTCTCTAAGTAGCAATGTCGCCATCCAAAAACACAGACTTGTTTCTTTAAATTTTACTTGACTTTTAGGAATTGCTCTTTAAATTTAAAGTTTACCTTAAATTATGTAAAATATTTATATGGCTCCAAAACTACATCTGTAAAACAAAATACATTCAAAGAAGTCTAGCTTCTACTATCCTCCTATCCTTTGCACCCTATCTCCTCCACAGCTTTCCCTTTAGGTAATTATTAACTTATTCAACCACTGTTTTAAGTATATACATGCATATACAAATGCATATGTGTCAATGTGTATATAATTACGTATATACCTTTTTTTTTTTTTTTTTTTTTGGAGATAGGGTTTCACTCTGTTGCCCAGGCTGGAGTAAAGTGGTGTGATCCTGGCTCATTGCAACCTCCGTTTCCTGGGCTCAAACGATCCTCCCACCTCAGAACCCAAGTAGCTGAAAGAACAGGTACAAGCAACTATGCCTGGCCAATTCTTGTATTTTCTGTAGAGACGGGGTTTCATCATGTTACCCAGGGCCGGTCTCAAACCCCTGAGCTCAAGCAATCCATCCACCTCAGCCTCCCAAAGTGCTGGGATTACAGGTGTGAGCCACTGTGTCCGGCCAATGTATATACTTCTAAGTGTACACACGCATACCTCACTTTACTACGCTTTGCAGATACTATGTTTTTAAAAAATTGAAGGTTTGTGACAATCCTGTTTCAAGCAAGCCTATTGGTGCCATATTTCCATCAGCACGAGCTCACTTTGTGTCCCTGAGTCACATTTGGGTAATTCTCATAAAATTCACAAGTTTTCATTACTATTACACCTGTTAGGGAGATCTGTGATCAGTGATCTTTGATGTTACTGTTGTCATAGTTTTGGGGTGCCACAAACCACAATCATATAAGACCACGAACTTAATCTATAAATGTTGGGTCTGTTCTCACTGCTCCACTGACCAGCCATTCCCCCATCTCTTTCCCTCCCCTTGGGCCTCCGTATTCCCCATGACACATTGAAATTAGGCCAATTAATAACTCCACAATGGCCTCTAAGTGTTCAAATAAATAAAGAGTCATACATCTCTGACTTTAATCCAAAGCTAGAAATGATTACACTTAGTGAAGAAGGCATGTTGAAAGACAAGGCAGGATGAACGCGAGGCCTTTCGCACCACATATTTAGCCAAGATGAGAAGGGAAAAGAAACGTTTTTTTTTTTTTTGAGACAGAGCCTCTCTCTGTCACCCAGGCTGGAGTGTAATGGCATGATCTCGGCTCACTGCAACCTCTGCCGCCAAGGTTCAAGCGATTCTCCCACCTCAGCCTCCCAAGTAGCTGAGACTACAGGCAAGCACCACCATGCCTGGCTAATTTTTTTGTATTTTTAGTAGAGACGGGGTTTCGCCATGTTGGCCAGGCTGGTCTTGAACTCCTGATTTCAGGTGATCCGCCTGCCTCGGCTTCCCAAAGTGCTGGGATTACAGGCATGAGCAACTGTGCCCAGTGGAAAAGAAAGATTATTGAAGGAAATTTAAAATATTACTCCATTGGGAGGCCAAGATGGGCAGATTACGAGGTCAAGAGATCGAGACCGTCTTGGCCAACATTGTGAGACCCATCTCTACTAAAAATACAAAAATCACCTGAGCGTGGTAGCGCACTCCTGTAGTCCCAGCTACTCAGGAGGCTGAGGCAAGGGAATCGCTTGAACCCGGGAGGTGGAGGTTGCAGTGAGCCGAGACTGCACCACTGAACTCCAGCCTGGTGACAGAGTGAGACTCCATCTCAAAAAAAAAAAAAGGTTATTCCAGTGAACACACAAATAAGAAAGTGAAACAGCCTTATTGCTAATAGGGAGAAAGTTTGAGTGGTCTGGATAGAAGACGAAACCAGCCACAACATTCTCTTAAGCCAAAGCCTAATCCAGAGGAAGGCCCTAACTCTGTTCAATTCTATGAAGGTTGAGAGAGGTGAGGAAGCTGCAGAAGGAAGGTTTGAAACCAAGCCAGCAGAGGTTGGTTCATGAGATCTGAGGAAAGACACCACCTCCATAACATACAAGTGCAAGGTGAAGCAGCAAGTGCTAATGTAGACTGCAGGATCTAGCTACGATCATTGGTGAAGGTGGCTGCACTAAACAACAGACTTTCAATGTATATGAAACAGCCTGCTACTAGCAGAAAACGCCATCTAGGACTTTCATAGCTAGAGAGAAGTCAATGCCTGGCTTCAGAGCTTCAAAGGACAAGCTAACTCTCTTGTTAGGGGTTAATGCAGCTGGTGACTTGAAGTTGAAGCCAGTGCTCATGTACCATTCCAAAAATCCTAGGGTCCTAAAGAATTATGCTAAATCTACTCTGCCTGTGCTTTATAAAAGGAAGAACAAAGCCTGGATGACAGCACATCTGTTTACAGTATGGTTTACTGAAGCCCACTATTGAAACCTACTGCTCAGAAAAAAAGACTCCTCTCAAAATAGTACTGCTCAATGACAATACACCTGGTTACCCTGGAGGTCTGATGGACATACACAAGAAGATGAGTGTTGTTTTCATGTCTGCTGATACAACATCCATTCTACAGCCCGTGGATTAAGAAATCACCTTGCCTTTCAAGACTTATTACTTAAGAAATAAATTTCTTAATAGCTGCCAGAGACAGTGAATTCACTGATGGATCTGGGCAAAGTAAATTGAAGATCTTCTGGAAAGGAGTCACCATTCTACATGCCATTAAGAACATTAATGATTCATGGGAAGAGGTCAAAGTATCAACATTAACAGGAGTTTGGAAGAAGTTGATTCCAACCATCATGGGTGATTTTGAGGAGTTCTAGGCTTCAGCTGAGGAAGCTGTTACAGATGGGGTGGAACAAGCAAAACAACCAGAATAAGAAGTGGAGCCTGAAGGCCGGGCGCGGTGGATCACGCCTGTAATCCCAGCCCTTTGGGAGGCTGAGGCTGGCAGATCACGAGGTCAGGAGATCGAGATCA
>NW_012103809.1:1213267-1215556 GCF_000951045.1 Mandrillus leucophaeus
CGCCACTGCACTCCAGCCTGGGCAACACAGCGAGACTCCATCTCAAAAAAAAAAAAAAAAAAGAAGTGGAGCCTGAAGATGTGACTGAATTGCTGCATCTCATAATAAAACTTGAACAGATGAGGAGATGCTTCTTATGGATAAGCAAAGAATGCAGTTTCTTGAGATGGAATCTACTCCTGGTGACATCAGGCCAATTAATAACCCTACAATGGCCTCTACAAGTTCAAGTAAAGAAGAGTCACACAACTCTCACTTTAATCAAAAGCTAGAAACGATTACACTTAGAAAGACGTGTTGAAAATGCTGTGAACACTATTGAGATGACAACAAAAGTTTTAGAATATTATATAGACTTAGTTAATACAGCAGCAGCAGGGTTTGAGAAGACTGAAATTTGGAAAAAACTTCGACTGTGGGTAAAACACTACCAAGCAGCATTTTATGCTACAGAGAAATCTTTGTAGAAGGAAGAGTCAGTTGATGTGGGAACTTGATTGTTGTTTTAAGAAATTGCCACAGTCACCCCAACCTTCAGCAACCACCACCCTGATCAGTCAGCAGCCATTAACGTTGAAACAAGATTCTCCATTAGCAAAAAGATTATGACTTGCTGAAAGCTCAGATTATTAGCAGCCTTAACAAGAAAGTATTTTTAAATTAAGGTATGTACATTGTTTTTTAGACATAATGCTACTGTAAACTTAAAAGACTACAGTATAAACATACTTTTCTATTAATTGGTTACCCAAGTAATTTGTTTAACTTGCTTTATTACAATATTCACTTCATTGCAGAGGCCTGTAACCAAACCCACAATATTTCTGAAATATACCAATAATATTGTACATACTTTTAAATTACCTTTCTTAAACAGAAACGTGATACAGACTTTTCTTATTTCATGAGTCAAATTCACACACACATACATAATATACATATAAAATCTTTCTCTATGTGATCTTTGTTTTCTCTTTTTGGTGCATCTTTTTGTTATTTAGAAAAGTTGGTGTTCTTGTTCTCATGGTTATGTTTATATTAACACAGATCAAAGATCCCTAACTCGAAAATCCAAAATCTGAAATGCTCCAAAATTCAAAACTTTTTGAATGCTAACATGATGCTCAAAGAAAACGCTTATTGGAACATTTTGGATTTTGGAATTTTTGATTAGGGACATCCAACCTATACTTTATATAACTTTGTATATAACACCTTCATCTTTTGGGTGACTGTTTATTGGTTCCTTACTTATTAGCAATATTAATATTAGGTGTTAATCTTCTCTTTTCCCAGCTTTTCCCTCCTTTTCGGGATCCAATTTGAAACAGCATCCTTTTACTTCCAGTTAATATTTACAAGGCAATCGGTAAGGAAATCCTACTTTTCATAGACGCTCACCATTTCCTTCTATTTTCTGATAGTTACACTACATCTTCACTGTCAGAACACAGAGCCACTGGATATTACACTGTCTGCCTTTAACTACGGTTTAGTCTTAATTCTGAAAGTAAATATATATTGAACGCTTACCCACTGTTGTTAGGTAGAAGTCTCTCTAATCATTTTGGTTAGCTGAAATTCATTCTGTTGTATAACAGATTCCTTAGGAAAGGCTCATTGGAACAATCATCCCAGAGTCCTTGCGTGACCTAATAGTCTGTGGTTCCTGTACCTGGGGGTCAGTTTGGCTGGATATAAAACCCCTGGCTGTTATTCCGTTGTCTTCTGGCATGAGACAGATACATCTGTTAACAACTGCGTTTTCTTGCCCTTATAAAGGACTTAGCCATTTTGTCTGGATGCCCAAAGGACTTTTTTCTATAAAGTCTAATAGATTTATTGTTAACTATCTTAGTGTTGTCTGTTCTGGGTTAATTTTCCCTGAATGTAGTGTGCCCTTCAATATAATTTTAGTAGTATTGTACTTCAAGAAAGTTTTATTGACTCCTAGTTTTTATATTTATATTTTATATTTGCTCTATTATATTGCTTTGGTCTTCTTTTCTAGTGGCTCATTATCACACATATTTCAATTTTTCATTTCAATTTTCAACTTCACTTAAAGACTCTTCAGTTGTTTATTCACTCGTGTTCCTTTTAGTTTAGTTTTCATTTCTGACATGTTTTTAAATTTCTTTTTCCTGAATTCTTTCACCTTACCTTCTATTTTTGCGAATTATTTTACCTGACCATTTCTGAGTTTTTCCTTTTATGAGGTATATTGTTCTTTCCTTGCTTCTACAATTTTCTTTTTTTTGTTTTGTTTTGTTTTGTTTTCGTTTGTTT
>NW_012103809.1:1216006-1220044 GCF_000951045.1 Mandrillus leucophaeus
GAGGCTGAAGCAGGAGAATCACTGGAACCCAGAAGGTGGAGATTGTAGTGAGCCGAGATCACACCACTGCATTCCAGCCTGGGAGACGAGTAAGACTGTCTCAAAAAGTATATAAAATAAAATACTAGGTTATAGTTTTATTTTTTGTGTAGTCAAATCTTTCTTATTTCCTTGAGAAATATTATTCTGTTCTTTATCCTCTAATAAATTGTGTGGGATTTGACTCTTGCTCAACTGTAAGTGAAATTAGTTTTCCACTATTTTTAGAAGGGAGGGTTGGTCACAACAGCCTTTTTAACTTCAGAGTTGTAGAACTCCCTTTTTTGTTTCACAAAGTATTCAGTTTCCTACAGCTTTTCTACAGTGTAAAACATTATTGTGAAAGGGTGTTTTGGTTTGGGAGTTCCAAAGCCCCTGACTGCTTCAGCACCGTTAGGCTTTCCAACAGCCCGCTAGCACCTACTCCTAAGTTGGAGCCTGTGAAGTCCCCTCCCAGTTTCTGCTGCTGTTCTCCAAATGGCCCACTGCTAGTTTGAATGTATCCCCCAAAACTATGTGCTGGAAATATAACACCCAATGCCACAGTGTTGGGAGGTGGGGTCTGGCCCTAATGAGGGGTGATTAGTTCATGAGGGCTGTGCCCTCATGAATGGGTTAAGGTCATTATCAAAAGTATGGGTTCCTTTATAAGTAGACAAAGTTCAGACCCCTTATCTTTCTCTCTTAACTTTTCTTACCTTCTGCCTCCCACCATAGGATGACATAGTCAGAAGGCACTCACCAGATGAAGCCCCTTTGATAACTTCCCAGCCTCCAGAACTGTGAGCAAAATACGTTTCTCCTCATTATAAATTACTCAGTTTCAGGTATTCTGTTATAGCATCACATGACAGACTAAAACACCCATCAGGCTTCCCAAATCTATCTGGTGGGAATTTTGAGGTTGTCCAGCACTCAACGCTCTCACAAGTCCCTCTGCATTCTTTCCACTCCCTCTGGCAGTTCTTATACCACAGAAGCCTTTTAGCTGTTGGTGACTTGGCCACTGGTATCATGGGTACCCTGTCGCCTGGTTTTATTACAGATGTAGATTGGTTTTGCTATGCTAATTGCTCTGTTTTTAGATATATTCAAGGAGAAAAAAAAAAAAAACATAAAACTATGCCACCACCACTGCCACCTTCTCCAGATGGCACTGTAATACGGAAAAATCAAGAGAGTAGGGGAAACGACTTCATTGCTTATGGCAGACTAATTTACATGTACAAGAAAATGATCTCTCAATTCAAAGACAAACAAAACTAAGAACAGAGAGGGGAGCTATGCAGTTCCATTCACAGGACAGATTACTCCGGGGCCTATAAATGGGCTTTGGGGTTCCAGGGTGCTCCTGAAATTGTAGTCAAATTGAAGACATATGTTCTCTATGCATTTTTCTGGGGAAAAAAATTCTTAAAGGAGTCCATGACCTACTAAGAGAACCACTTATTTAAAGGGTTATTTATTGTAGCAGGCAAACTGGTACTTACAGTAAGTGAATTAGTAGCCATACCTCTCTAACAGCCCATTAATAATTAATTTAAAAGACAAAAAAAGGCCTGGCGTGGTGGCTCACACCTGTAATCCCAGTACTTTGGGAGGCCAAGGCAGTTGGATCACCTGAGGTCAGGAGTTCAAGACCAGCCTGGCCAACATGGTGAAACCCTGTTCTCTACTAAAAAATATACAAAATTAGCTGGATGTGGTGGCATATGCCTGTAATTCCAGCTACTTGGGAGGCTAAGGCAGGAGAATTGCTTGAATCCGGGAGGCACAGGTTACAGTGAGTTGAAATCACACCATTGTACTCCAGCCCGGGCAACATGAATGAAACTCCATCTCAAAAAAAAAAAAAAAACTCATGACACTATTACACAAAAAAGACATTAGAAAGTCTCTTCCCTTAAACTCACCATCTGGTATGCGTTTGTTTTTATGCTGATATTTTTAACTGAGGGGTACTGTTCACACTTATCACACAAGGAAGAATATAAACTAACATTTGTTTATTTATATATGTATATTGTTTCTGGCATGAAAATTCTCAGAGCAAAGCTCAGCACTCATAAAGCTTGGTTTCTGATGTAATCTGACAGCATCAGAGAGAAAATGAGAGACTGATACAATTTAAATTTTTCTTTCAGTCACAAGATTTTAAACCACACAGTGTATACATATACTTATCACATGTTATATGGAACAGACACTCTGATAAAATGTTTTAACCTGACAGTGTCTCTAGTAATCTAACTAAAAACAAGAAATCAGGAGGTCAAGTGAAATTCTTGTGCTGCCTTTGGAGGAATTTTCTCTTGATCAATTTAACCCACATTGGAATTAATTAAAACAATCCCTCTCAACTCCTGTACTTATTGTACTGTTAAACACTTTTCTTTTTGCCTCTCATTTTAACCAACATTTCCTTTACTTTTCCTAACCCCTATTTTTCTTTCAGTCCAAACAGCACCTGCTCTATGAAAATTTCCCTGAGCTCTCTTAGAAGTTTCTCGAGCTGTTTCCTCTTCTGAGCTCTCAAGTCTTTTGTGCTTATTTTATTATAATAATTACACCATGACGATTCTTTGTTTACATGCCTTTCTTCTCCCTAGATGGTAAACTTCATGGAGGTAGGAATTGTTTCCTATTTATTTTCTACATGTCTGGTATGACAGGATCTCTGCTTCCATTCTCTTCTCTCTCATTATCAACACCTAAATTTCATTTGGAGTGGCAACATGCCTATAACAGAGACTGCTAGCTATTTCCTACCTGCCTTCCTTTTTGCTACATGAAATGCACATGTAATGGGTGGAGGTCCAAAAGCCACCTTGTAGGCTGAGCATGGTGGCTCATGCTTATAATCCCAGTACTTTTGGAGACTGGGGTAGGAGGATCAATTGAGCCCAGGAGTCCAAGTCCAGCATGGGCAACATTGTGAGACCCTGTCTCTACGAAAATTAAACAAACAAACAAACAAACAAAAAAAAAGGCCGGCCATGGCGTTGTAATCTGGAAGAATCATGAGAGAGCAGGGTAAACTATTTCATTCCTTATGGCAAACTAATTTACATGTACAAGAAAATGGTCTCTCAGTTCAAAGACAAACACAACTGAGAACAGAGAGGTGAGCTATGCAGCTCCATTCAGAGGATAGGTTACTGTGGTCCCAGCTACTTGGGAGGCTGAAGTAAGAAGACTGCTTGAACCCAGGAGGTTGAGGCTGCAGTAGGCCATGATACTGCCACTGCACTCCAGGCTGGGTTACAGAGTGTGACCTTGTCTTAAAACAAAACAAAACAAAAAAGCCAACTTGTAAGCATAAGGACAAAGGCAACATCCCAGGGGGATAGAAGGTAAAACTGGAAGAAAAAGCTGACATCATAGGACCACCATTCCAGCCCTATGCTAACTCTAAACTCTGCATATTGTGATAGAAAATTAAGCACTTGTTAAATCCACTATTTTTCAGATATCTGTCACTATCAACTAAACATATTCCGTACTAATATACATAGGTATTCAGTAACTATTCCATAAAGCATTGCATGAATAAAGTTTGCTAAAAAACGAAACAAGGAACTTATACAGGATTATATACTCTCTAAGCATGTCTAAATACTTATTGACTACCATGAGTCTCTGCTCTTTTCTACATGAGAAAGGCCATAACAGTTCCTCCAAGGCTAGAAAGACAGTGGCACAGAGGACAATGCCTTTACCCACTGATACTATGACATGAATACTCACTGGAAGGATTTCACCTGAAAGGTGAGATCCTTATGAATCTCTGTCCATAATGTCTATTGGAATCAAGGGGAAAAGAGTTTGTATAAAGTTAGGAGAAAGACAGTCAACTGTCCTTAAATACTAATGAAAACAAAAAGAGAGTTTAAAATAGCCTAACAGTGCTTCAGTAATTTAAGTAATGCTGCCACCATGTGGCACTTACTCCCTTCTTTTACAAATAAAATTTTATAAAGAAAAAGCTAATTGTTGCCA
>NW_012103809.1:1220094-1233218 GCF_000951045.1 Mandrillus leucophaeus
AATTTACATGTACAAGAAAATGGTCTCTCAGTTCAAAGACAAACACAACTGAGAACAGAGAGGTGAGCTATGCAGCTCCATTCAGAGGATAGGTTACTGTGGTCCCAGCTACTTGGGAGGCTGAAGTAAGAAGACTGCTTGAACCCAGGAGGTTGAGGCTGCAGTAGGCCATGATACTGCCACTGCACTCCAGGCTGGGTTACAGAGTGTGACCTTGTCTTAAAACAAAACAAAACAAAAAAGCCAACTTATAAGCATAAGGACAAAGGCAACATCCCAGGGGGATAGAAGGTAAAACTGGAAGAAAAAGCTGACATCATAGGACCACCATTCCAGCCCTATGCTAACTCTAAACTCTGCATATTGTGATAGAAAATTAAGCACTTGTTAAATCCACTATTTTTCAGATATCTGTCACTATCAACTAAACATATTCCGTACTAATATACATAGGTATTCAGTAACTATTCCATAAAGCATTGCATGAATAAAGTTTGCTAAAAAACGAAACAAGGAACTTATACAGGATTATATACTCTCTAAGCATGTCTAAATACTTATTGACTACCATGAGTCTCTGCTCTTTTCTACATGAGAAAGGCCATAACAGTTCCTCCAAGGCTAGAAAGACAGTGGCACAGAGGACAATGCCTTTACCCACTGATACTATGACATGAATACTCACTGGAAGGATTTCACCTGAAAGGTGAGATCCTTATGAATCTCTGTCCATAATGTCTATTGGAATCAAGGGGAAAAGAGTTTGTATAAAGTTAGGAGAAAGACAGTCAACTGTCCTTAAATACTAATGAAAACAAAAAGAGAGTTTAAAATAGCCTAACAGTGCTTCAGTAATTTAAGTAATGCTGCCACCATGTGGCACTTACTCCCTTCTTTTACAAATAAAATTTTATAAAGAAAAAGCTAATTGTTGCCATATATCTTAAGTTTTTTAAACATATAAACAACTTCAGCTTTAAGTGCTAGCCAGTTTTTCTTAAAGTAAACAATATTCAAATGGCACAGAAAAGACGAAACTTCCAGGAGGTACCAGCAGCTCTGCTTTGCCGCTCTTCTCTATCTAACCATGCCGCTTTGGGCAAAGACCACATGTATTCATTATCTGATATCATTGTTTCGGCCAAGATAGAAAATAAGTACAAATAATGCAGATGTATATTCAAACCTAAAGCCTCTGAAACACGTTGAGCTTTTTCCCTCTAATCTGAGAGGAGAGTATAACAGACAGAAAAGGCATTTGAGCCTGAGGTTCTACGCTACACTAAACCCTCAGGAAGACCAATGAGGGAGGGAAGACCAATTGCTCTTGTGTTGGTCACTGTGTGAAAAGACTGGATCAAGCACTTTTCAAGAAAAGCAACTCAAACTTAGCTGATAAAATGTTCTTGAGCCCTTCAGAGATCATTCTTCAATAATAAAGACCATTCTTCAAAGCACTGTAAGAATGAAGGGTGGGACTATGTCTGTCTTATTCACTGGTAAATCATTACTTCCTGATATTATGCCTCACATAAAATAAGTGCTTGACACATTTTGTTTGACTTTATATAATCAGCTGTTACTATAAGCTGTTTTGACCTGTTAAATTTGTAGTAATTTATTACATAGACTTAGAAAATGAATACAGTGCTATATAGAGAAGTAAATTAGGGTGACATGATAGAGTGTACTGATGACGGCCTTGGACTAAAGGGCTGGAGGTGATATTTAACCTACAATCTAAACCAAAAATAATGAGTCCTGCGAAAAATGAGAAGTAGCAGCATCTTAGGAAGATGGAATTGCTGATGCTTAACAATAGTGATGTGTTAATGAAAAACAAAGGAAGAATTGTGGCTGAAACACAAGGAGTGAAGAGTTGTATACAATAAAGTCGGAAAGACAAGGAGAGGTCAGAGATCATCTAGGATTTTTAAGAACAGCCAAGATTTGTAGGCAGCACGGTAAAGGAATAGTCTCTGGATAATTTTCTGTGTCTCCCACATTATTCTTATTCATAATAATAATAAATAATGATGACAAATAAATAAATATCAAAAAGATAAAAAAGACTTAATTTTTTTTAATGAGGACGATATGGTATAATCAGATTGTGGGAACTTACTGCTTAATGAACAATGAACCAATTATGTACATTAATTAACATATTAACTAAACCAATTATACACATTAACATACATATTACTTAACGTGTATAATTAACTTGGTTATGTACCTAGTTAATTCCTAGGTACCAGACAATATTCTAAAATGCACATATCCTGTAAAGTATTACACAGTTTTTGAGTCACAGCATCTTTTGCACCCAGAAATGGTTATCTAATGCAACAGCTCTGGCCCTCTACCTGAGTGCTCTGTACCAACTGGGTTTATTAAAAGGTTCTCTCCTTTTGGCATGTTTGCACATCCTGATTGGTCAGTCTCAAAAAAACTGAAACTTACACAGAATTACAAAATTGTTTGTGTAACACCATTTACCATCCCAACGGTAGTTTGAGAAGTTACCACTTAAAGCACAATAAACCAATTATACATGTACAAAGCTACAGTAATATGAAACAAGATGGCATGTTCGTGCATCACTGTCACTGAAACATAGTATGTAAGGTAGAGTGGCAGGTGGTTAAGCTAGAAAAGCAGGAGCCAGGTCACAGAACAATGCTTGGACTTTATCCTGAAGACAGAAATATTATCAACAGTTTTAAAAAGTGAAATAATGTTAGATTCCCCTGGCAGCAGGCTGAAAACTAATTTGACTTGGTTGATAAAGCAGGCAAACCTGTCAGAAAGAATGGACTTTTATGAGGTAAACATCTAGGTAACGTCTAAAAGATGTGGTCACTGAATGTGGAACCTATAAGAAAGGAAATAGCCAAGGATAATTCTCAAGTTTTAATTTGACTGCTTGAGTGATTGGTGATGTCTCAATTGAGGAAAAAAAATACAGAAAATGAGTCTGGAAAACTCAGACCCATCAATCTCTAAAATCCCTTTTTTTTCACTGTATCTCATTTTATAGATTTAAAAATCCTGAGATCGACAGATATTAAATGCCCCAGAGTAGGCACCAGAACTTATGTCTCCTGCTGTTTAGTATGGAATTTATCCCATTAAAAACAACAATTTTTACCTCTTCATCATTTTTACTTCGTATATTTTATGAACACATGAACTAAAATCAGATTTTAAAACTGGGGAATTTCTCTTCTGTATAACACACTAACAATTAGGGAAGTACTTTTATAAAATAAGTTTAAATACTCACTTCAAATTCTTTTACAAAATAACGAGTTTCACCTTGAATAACTGGTCTGTGATCCAAAAGCCTTGAATGAATTTCTCCAAGATCTGTAAAGATAAAATGAAATTCAGGGTTAATCCATGCTAAATGGCATCATCTCTAGCTTGTTTTACTCTCTGTCTTCCCCACCAAGAGATGAAGGTTAAAATCCAGTTTAGACTACGGACTAAGAGGAAATCTCATCCACTGCCAGTGGATGCGTGCACTGATGCAACTGCTTTTGAGAACAATCTTTCAGTATCTAATAAAGTTGAAGACATGTATACCTAGCATTTTCATGCCTAGGTATGTAGCCTAGAAAACTCTTGCACAAATTAATAAGGCCATTTATACATATTTATTACAGCACAGGTGTAATATCAAAAGAAAAAACGGGAAACACCTTAACCATACTCATATAATGGAATTCTATGAATCACCAAATAAAAATAAATACATCAGTTACACTTATCAACATAAATATAATAAAAAATATAATACGTATTTTATAATAAATATAATAAAAAGCAAGTTTCAGGAGGATTAAAGCCACTTACATAAACCTTTAAAAATATTCAAAATATTTCCCTTTGGGATAGAGATAGAAGCCACAAAACTATAAAGAAAGGCACAAGAATAATAAACACCAAAGTCTGAATGGTGGCTACCTTGAGAGGGGGGAGGGGAATGAGTGCAATTAGAGCAAGACACAGTGGGGCTTTTAGTAATTAATTTATCACGGTGGATGGTGAATGTTCACTGTAAGTCTCTTTTTCATAAGTCTGAAAAAGTCATTAAGAAGGTCTGAATTTAAGTCTTTTGGTGACTCCATTTATTATTCTTCTTAGTTACAGCTATGCAGTTTAAAATGCAAATCTCAAAATTCCTTGAGAAATTAAAGTAAGAAAATGTGGTATTCATGTTCATTCACTGGCAATGTTCCCCAAATTTTTCATTTTTGCAGACATACGATGGGCAGATTTCAATTCTCTATGTTAATGAATAAAACAGGTCAAGTAGAAAAAATACGAATACAAGCACTGTATATAAGCACCGTATATATCTGGTATATGCAAAGAACTACAATTCAACTGTCAAAGACTTTCCCGCAGGAAACAGCGTTGTGAGCTTTAGGAGTCAAACCTAATGCGCGTTCTGTGAGAATCTAGGTTGTAACTTTCTCCCAGCTCAAAGCACACAGGACACACGGACATTTCTGAACGTGAATGGTTCTTTACGGTGCTATAGGGCGCTTTCGTAAGTGTATCTCAGTTACTCCTCGCACGACCAGGAACAGATCGGGGAGGAGAGTGGGTAAAGCCAATGACCCGAAGTCACTCAACTCCTAAGCGACTGCCCCCGCCTCCCAAGTCCAACGCCCTTTTCACTATACGTCGGTCACGAGGCTGCCCAAAGGCTCTGCGCCCCGGGGTCCTGAGCTTGCGGAATGGACAGGGACGGGCCTGATGGCTCAGGCTGCGGCGAGGAAAGGGGGGAAACACGAGGAGTTGGGCTGGTTGGTTGTAGTGGGACGCATTTGGAGCGGGGAAAAAGAAGGGAACCAACCACCACGCCCCCACCCGCACAAACGCACGCGCGCCAGCCCGGGAGCCGGGGGTCGGCCCGGGTCAGAGGGCGCCGCCTGGGAGGTGAGGCTGTGCTAGGAACCACCAGGGACTATAGCCCTGACACTCCGTACCCTTGATAATGAGGTGCGCTGAGCCTGCAGTCCCCAGGGAGTCCCTCTTCTTGCTGCCACCGCCCGGGGCGGCCTCACAACCCACAGGGGTCTCTGTCCCTCCGCCACTCATCCCGAAGAGTTCCGCCCACCCGCGGCCGCGCTGCGCCTGCGCAAACCTGGCCGCCCTCTTTCAAGGCGCGCTCGGGGTTTTTTTTGCGTCATCACAGGGCGCCGGAGAAATTTAATCTATTCAGCGGGCGGTGCCGGAAAGGCGTCTGCCGTGTAGTCAGGGTGTTAACTGGCAGAAGCTCTTGCCGCCATGCTGGGTCAGGGCGGATGCTGCTGGAATAGGAAGGTGCTTGAACGTTGGTGCTAAACTCAGAGCCCTGGTTATTTGGCTCAAGGCTGATGCATTCCAATGCAGTTACCACCTATATCTGCTGAGAATACATTCCAAGACCCCCAGTAGATTCCTGAAACTTCATATAATACTGAACCATGTATATACTATGTTTTTTCCTGTATATACATATGATAAAGTTTAATTTATAAATTAGGCACAGTAAGAGATGAACAATTAGAACAATTTAATGAAAGTTATGTGAATGTAGTCTCTCTCTCTCAAAATATCTTATTGTACTGTCCTGCAGGTAATGAAACCGCAGAAAGTGAAACCTCAGATAAGGAGGGACTACTGTATAGCAAAGTCAATCAGTTGGGGGCTGTTTCTCTACTATGCCATGAGTGTGGCAGACTATTCCTGCCTTTCTTTTTAGACACCTGTTTCCTAGAATGCTTTTCTTGCTCCCTCTGCCTATTCAAGTCAGTAAACTTGTGCTGTATAATAAAGAATTTGACTGGACTTTGACTCTGGTTCCTGGGAGGTACCCTCAATCCTTGGAATTTCCCAGGTGATAGAATTGTCTTTGTTATTCATGCCGGGCCTCTGGGAATGCACCTGAGTTTATGCTAATGAGGTGACTCATGGAGGGCCCAAGATGATTTCAGAATGGAGGTTGGCCACGCCAGAAGGGCCAGCCAACCATGAGGGCTTAGGCTTTGAGCCACATAAACAGGCCCACCTCTGGGGAGCCGATGGGGGCTGGAGACTGAATTCAGCCATGTGGCCAATGATTTAATCAACTATGCCTACATGATGGAACCCCAGTGAGTACTCTGGACATGGAAGCTCAGGTGAGCTTACTGGTTGGTAATCATTCATCAAAGTGCCAGGAGGGTGAAGCGTTCCTGAGGACACGTAAGCTTCTATTTGGGAAATCTCCCATATGCATCTCCCTATGCATCTCTTCATTTGGCTGGTCCTGATATGTGTCATTTATAACAAAACTGTAATAGTAAGGAGAGCACTTTCTTGAGTTCTATGAGTCATTCTGTGAAACCTGAGGGAGTAAAGCAAATAGCAATGAAACATCATGTGTAGAGAGAAGCTGCATGGATGAGAACCGAGGCACCCTAGCAGACAGTGCTCGGGCCCTGGGCATATGACAGAGACAGCTGGTCAGACATGCAAGTGGCCTGGGAACCCCAGAGCTTGTGGCAGGTGTCTGAAGGGGAGTCTTGAAGAGGAACATGCTTTGACCTCTGAAGTCTGTGCTAACTTTGGATAGCACTGCGGTTTAACAAACACTTACATGGCACTTGCTACATGCCAGGTAATACTGTAAGTGGTCTACAAATTTGCATTCGTTTAATCCTCATGGCTGGCCTTTGAAGTCGTTATTATTATTGTCCTCATTTTACAGATGAGGAGGCTGAGGCACAGAGAGGTTAAATGACTGCCTGACTTGTATGTGACAGAAACAACTGACTCTGTGTATGTGTTTAAGTATAGGTGATGGGTGAAGAGAGAATGGGGAAGGGAGATTTGGAGAGAAGGAAGAGAGAAGCCATATTAACTTTAACAGGCCACATGGGCTTTTCATTTTATCATTCAAAACATTTAACAAATACTTTATTGAGCAGCTGCTATGTGCCCAGCACAGTGCTAGGAACTAAGATATAGTGGTGAACAAGACTGATGCAGCCTTTTCCCTTCCTCATGGAGCCTACAGGGGCGCCAACACTGAATAAGTACACAATTACTTTTCTGCAAGTCTGTTGCTTGTAGCCTGTGAATATGTGTTCTAGCCATTTGATTATACACTATTGAGTTGTATTGTTCTCTGCGATGGTGAGGTCCAGCATATGCCTCTGTTCTCTCTCTGCTTTTACAGAAATCTTTACACTGCAGCTCAGACAGCTAGGAGACTGAGAAGCAACACTCGCAGTGCCATTTCACCTGGCACATTCAGCTGCTATGAGTGTGTCCTTGGGCTTTAAACCATGAAATCTCAAGAGTTTTGGGACTCTTATCCTCTCCCTGAAGGTCTTGTATTGTCTCTTATTGTCTCTGGATTGACGAGACTTTTCTTGGATTTTTTAATGAAATTTGTATTGAGATATTTGTAGATTCTCATGCAGTTGTAAGAAATAAGAGAGTTTCCTTTTACACTTTGCCTAGTTTCCCCCAGTGGTAACATTTTGCAAATGCTAATATTACAACCAGGATATTGACATTGATACAATCCACCAATGTGATTCAGATTTCACCAATTTTCCTTGCATTCATTGTGCGTGTATATGTTTAAGTTTATGCAATTTTATTATGTGTAGGTTGATGCATCTATCATTACAGTCAACATACTGACCAGTTCCAGTGCCATAAGGATCCCGTTAAGGTTCCTGTTTATAACCACAGTTACCTTTCTCCCTGTCCCCACCCTGACTTCTGGTAACCTATCATCTGTCCTCTATTTCTAAAAATTTTTTCACCTCAAAAATATTATAGAAATGAAATCATACATTAAGTACCTTTACATTTTTAAGAATAGCTGTACTCACATCATAGCCTCTATACAAGATTGGAGAATCGATATCATATACAAATATAACCATGGGATTATAAAGGGATTTTTCCAATTACTGTACTTTTTGAGAGTCAAGACATCTAAATCATGGAGATATTGTCAATTTAGTAGAAGTAAAGTTCTGACTTTGGGGATAATTATTTGCTGTAATCCCATGTTGAATCTTGTGAATATTAAAAAATAAATGAGTAATTACATGTATACAATGAATAAAATTATAATTTATTCCTTAGTATAAGCCCATCAAGGGGAACTATAATCGGCACAGGGTGGGAGATGGAGGGACTCCTAAGTTTATTTTGTGTTCTATCAAATCCACTCCACGAGATTTCCTCTGCAACATCTTCTATTGACATTATTTCTTATCTTCATTTGTCTAACCTAATTTAGAAATGGGTTAAAAACTAAAAAATAATGCAAAAACTGATTAAGGCAAAGGAGGAGAACAGAGTAGGTGGTCTTGCTGTTCGCGGTGGCTCATGCCTGTAATCCCAGCACTTTGGGAGGCTGAGGCAGGCGGATCACCTGACGTAGGGAGTTCAAGACCAGTCTGACCAACATGGAGAAACCCTGTCTCTACTAAAAATACAAAATTAGTTGGGCATGGTGGCACATGCCTGTAATCCCAACTACTCGGGAGGCTGAGGTAGGAGAATCATTTGAACCCGGGAGGTGGAGGTTGCGGTGAGATGAGATTGCACCATTAATCTCCAGCCTGGGCAACGGGAGCAAAACTCTGTCTCAAAACAAAAACAACAACAACAAAAAAGAGCAGGTGGTCTTTTTGGGTGAGGTACTAAATATTACTGTGTAGCAATCTCATAAAGTTTTGGAAATGCGGCCGGGTGCGGTGGCTCACACCTGTAATCCCAGCAGTTTGGGAGGCTGAGGCGGGTGGATCACCTGAGGTCAGGAGTTCAAGACCAGCCTGACCAACATGGTGAAACCCCTCTCTACTAAAAATGCAAAAAAACTTTAGTATTAGCACCGTGCGTGGTGACAAACACCTGTAATCCCAGCTCTTCGGGAGGCTGAGGCAGGAGAATCGCTCAAACCTCGGAGGCAGAGGTTGCAGTGAGCTAAGATTGCACCACTGCAGTGCAGCCTGGGCAACAGAGCAAGACTCTGTCTCAAAAAAAAAAAAAAGTTTTGGAAATGCTTAGGGCACACTGGGCAGGAAAGCCAGTTTACTGTGAGGTAACATGCTTTGTATTAGCATTAGCGGTCTTTTAGGCTGAAGCAACTTTATAATCCAGTACTGAATCTTCCTGTACCAACTGCTGCTAGTAGTTCCCCCAGAGAAGCTTCTGGTGTAGCTCCACTATTCAGAGAACATGCAGGGCTTACTGCAAGAGCTACTAGAAAGTAACTGCTCCGGTGACAGAGCCAACCCACTGGAACACAGAATGCATTCCCTCCACCACCCTGGGCACACCTTCATTAAACTGGACTCAGCTGTGCAAAAAGACAAAAGCATGAGTTGTTGTGTACATGCAGCTGGCTCTGTGTACGCCTGTCACCTAAGCTTTGGACAGGTGTAGTGCAGTGGTTTGCATGGTATGGTCATCACAGCAGCAGTATTAGAATCCTCCTGAATCAGCAACTCAAATTGGATCCCAGAAATCTGTGCTTTGAGAAGCCCCAGGTGATTCCCATGCATGCTAAGGTCTGAGAACCAGTGCTTTATTGCAGTGTCTATTACCTGTTCCCTCAGCATCTGATAATGAGAGTCAATGATAGAGTTCTTTTATCCAAGTGACAGTGCTCAAGTCAAATGGTGAAAGCGGTCAGGAACTGGAAACCTCATGAGGTCAGTCTGAGAGTTGAAAACTTCTAAGGGTTTTTAAGACAAGGTATGTGTGTTGCAGAAGGTCAGGAAAAATGGGGATGGGGAGAAGGAGAACTTACATTACATGAACAGACTAGTTCATAGACTGCACCAAAGCAGCTTTGGAATTTGTAATCAGGTGGCTGGAAGTTTCTCATCTTGCTCAAAGCAAGCCTGCGGCCTTATTGTTTAGAGCTACGTATGCCTTGTCAAATTGGTCATATGGCTACTGTATTTCAAGCTTAACTTGCATAGACAGGCCTGCCAGGCACAAATTTCTCAAGCTGATGATATTGGGGAGAACAAAAATTATCCACTGCAAGACTCCGAGGACAGATGACACCCAGCAGGAATGGCAAGCCAAATCTGCAGGAGCCATAATACTATTGGCTAGCCCTAGGGACCTGGCCTCTTTGAAGTGGAAGAGACAGTACGAATGAGCCATCAAATTAACTCACTGGGCTGAAAAAGATGCAATGCTTTCATTACCCCCAAAGAAACAAAAGTTTAAAACATTAAAACATTCCTAAAGGAATCATGATAATGGAAGCAGAAATCCTTGAGATAACAGCAAAAATGGCCAGCATCTCAAATTCTCCTGCCTTCCTGCCTACCTTCTTTTGGCCTCCCTTCCTTAAGTGAAAGATGAGTTTTGCTAGATTAGGTAGCAGTTGGAATTAGTTTTATTTGCTAGCAGTATTGGGAATAAAGGCAAAGCCTGCAGGAATGTGGGCGCCAGCAACAAGTAATCATTATTGCAAAATCAAATTCTCCATCTCGTCTCTGATATGCCTGTATGTAACCCTAGAGCTGGGCTTCACAGTGTTATAAATCCAGCATACAAGCCACAGAGCAGTGGGATGTGGAGCCCCTTGTGTATCTAAAAGCTCTGCCCAGCAAGAGAGATATATGACGGTAACTTTCTCCCCATTGCTTTTGCAATAAAATTCACCCAGTGCTCCAGGAAGAGTTAGGAATGTAATTCAGCTTCAATAAATCAAGACTAAAATTAAGATAGCCAGATATATAGCAGCCGGCTCAGGTGTATGGAGAATTTGAAATTTAGTGCCCTGGTAATGGGTAGTAGCAGATTATCTAATTATAGAGAGAAAGAAGAAATATTGCTCTCTGGGGGAAAAAGCTAAATGCTCTAATCCATTAAACTACCACCTCCCTGCCAAAGCTAGATTAATATTTAAGTTCATGTAACATCTGACTTTTTTATAAAAGGAATTAAGTCAAATGTTAGAAAAAAATGTAAATGAAAAAGCTATAGTTCATAATAATTCTAATTTGACCACTTGTCAAATAGTGTATTTTATCTTTGGGTGTGATGTACATGTACCTGATTATAATAGAGTTCTATTCCATCCTAACAATATATCTGCTTAAATTTTTATCAACATATCTTGAAGCTATTCTGGGCAGACTTGCTATTCTGGACGGACTTTCAGCGAGTCTCTCATGAATGACTTTTTTTTTTTTTTGAGACGGAGTTTTGCTCTTGTTGCCCAGGCAGGAGTATAATGGCACGATCTGATCTCGGCTCATGCAACCTCTGCCTCCCTGGTTCAAGCGATTCTCCTGCCTCAGCCTCCCGAATAGCTGGGATTACACACATGCACCACCACATTCGGCTAATTTTGTATTTTTAGTAGAAACAAGCTTTCTTCATGTTGATCAGGCTGGTTGCGAACTTCCGACCTCAGGTGATCCGCCCACTTCGGCCTCCTAAAGTGCTGGGATTACAGGCGTGAACCACTGCGTCTGGCCATGAATTACATTTTTAAGGGGGCACTGACGGTATGACGCACTGGCAGTGGGTGATGGTTCACATTCATTCCACTCCTCCTTTCCCGCCTTCTTCATCCCTGTGGGAGATCTAATGTGCTTATTACTGACTGTGGTTAACCGTGGGTTCAGGTATAATTGGGTGGGGTCAATGGAAGATCAACGTGTAACTGGGGGTAAGCATGAGAATTCCTATATATCTGCTAAAAACCTTAGTGAATAATCTTATTGCTGAACTGAGTGTGGGAGATGGGGTGTTTAACTGGGAAGTCAGGTCATGGATGAATGATTATGTCATTCTTGGAGCTATGTCACCTTTTCTACCATATTGTGATAGTCGTCGCTTGGGAAGAGACTCGCAACCACAAAACTACACAAAACACTTCAAGATCTCTTGGATACTTGGGTATAACCGTGGCTGTGGTCATTTGACATTGTTCCCATTCTAGAATTTCTATTTGTTTTAAAACTCGTTTATATTCTAATTAATGAAAAAGTTCACGGATGTTTGGCTGAAGAGTGATTCTTCCCTACTTGGAATTTTTGGTCTGTTCTTGAAAGTTACACATGGAATAGGGACATATATCTAATCAGGGCAGTTGAATCAAATCCAGTGAACATGGCAACAGATGGTCTTCCAACCCTGAAATCATACAGTTCCCATTTCAGCCATGGTCTAACCAAGGTGGTGGTTAGCATGTGGGTTAGTCTGTGCCTCCTCTCTAGCTCCTAAATTAACACGAGATCATATTACTGTTGTAAAATTCCCATACAGCGCTCAGAACATATTAAATACTCAGTAAATGATATCTAATTATTTACTTTCAAACAATGCTGAGTGGCTGGCAGCCTCCCAAAGAGTGCTCTATACACCCTGTTTCAGGAATATGTTCACAGACCATTGGATTGTCAACTTTATGAGAGCAGGGATGTGACTGTGTTATCTGCAGGGCCTAGCAGAGTGTCTGTTACACAGTATGGCCTAAATAATATTTGGGTTATCATTGGTCAGTGCTGTAGGCTTCTCGGAATTACAGAAAGAAAATCCTTGGAAAGGGGCTTTCACTTTTCTGAAGGAAGATCATTCACAAAGATAACTGTACTGTATCTTAGACAGGTCTCATCAATCTTTGTTTTTAAGAGACAGGGTCTCACTCTGTTGCCCAGGCTGGGATCCAGTGGCACAATCATAGTTCACTGTAATCTCAAATCCTGGGCTCAAGTGATCCTCTTGCTTCAGCCTCCCAAAGCACTGGGATTACAGGTGTGAGCCACCACACCTGGCTCACTGATCTATTAGAAACAAAATAAGAAAGACAGCATCGTCCTTTTTTTCAACAGCTTGAAAAATGTAAGAATCAGACTTTTTTATTTTTTTATTTTTTGAGACGGAGTCTCACTCTTTCACCAGGGCTGGAGTGCAGTGGCACAATCTTGGCTCACTGCAACCTCCGCCTCCCGCGTTCAAGTAATTCTCCTGCCTCAGCCTCCCAAGTAGCTGGGATTACAGGTGCCTGCCACTACACCCAGCTAATTTTTTGTATTTTTAGTAGAGATGGGGTTTCACCATGTTGGCCAGGCTGGTCTTGAACACCT
>NW_012103809.1:1236298-1279216 GCF_000951045.1 Mandrillus leucophaeus
CATTTTGTTCTCTTTCTAAATCTTTACTATATGTAAACTTCACCAAGGACTTCAAAAGAAAATGTACGATTTATTAAAAGCTCAACCAGTAATAAACACAGCTGCAAATCTAACAAGAAATGGGAGCTTTCTTACGAAAAATGAATGAATGAATGAATAAAATTCAAAATCAACTTCGACAAATTTCTTTGCTGATAGTTAAAGCAAACAGATGTAATAATAAGTTTTACTCCAACTTGATTTCATGTTAGCTGCTGAAATATATGATGATTCAAATCTGACCTCTTATCATTTTAGTCCTTTCATAGCTCTTTCATTTCAGGTAATTCTCCACTCAGCTATTTGGTAAAGCACTTCCAAACAACAGGGTACTAATGCTTGTTTATATTCAAGTTGTTCACACAGATTTTAAACTAGGTAAAAAGGGCAATGTTATCTGTGATATTTGTATTTCAGAACAGCATTTGCTGTCACAGAGGACTAGTATATGTTGCTCACAGGCCTATTATTTAAAACAATAATAACACACAGAACACAGCAAAACAAATATTCTCCAACTTAAACATTTTACATTTGGAGTCTCCAGTGTCAGGATTATCAACAGACCCACAGTACAAAATAGTTTTTATTCCAAGAGCTCCTAAAGCTTCTAACGATTCCTAATTTATTCCAATGATTTTTTTTTTTTTTTTTTTGAGACGGAGTCTTACTCTGTTGCCCAGGCTGGAGTGAGTGGCACAATCTTGGCTCACTGCAACCTCCGCCTCCCGCGTTCAAGTAATTCTCCTGCCTCAGCCTCCCAAGTAGCTGGGATTACAGGTGCCCGCCACTACACCCAGCTAATTTTTTGTATTTTTAGTAGAGATGGGGTTTCACCATGTTGGCCAGGCTGGTCTTGAACACCTGATCTCGTGATTTGCCTGCGTCGTCCTCCCAAAGTGCTGGGATTACAGGCATGAGAGACTTTTTAAACTGGTAAGTAATGTAAATTCGTGTTTTATCAAAATCTCAAGATGCTCTGCCACCATTTTTATCTCAGATAGGCTCACATGTTGAGCAGGTTGGTACTTCAGGGATGATTGGCAGGTGGGAAAAGTCTTAATAATTTGGCTTTATGATTTTACAATCTTCCATAGCAGTTTGTCCTTTACTCATAACTTTCTATATATTAGGCACAGTGCTGGGTAATTTTTATACATTCTCACTGCAAATTAAACGAGATCAGTTATCTTTACCCCCATTTCATATGAGAAATTCCATGTGCAGTAACTCGAGTGAGGTCTCATAGTTAACACATGGTGAGGCTGGTGTGCTCGACTCCACTGCTTCCCCACCCCCAAATTCTTTCATGCTGTAATTCACATATGACAACATTCACCATTTAAAGTGTACAAGTTAGAGGTTTTCCATATATTCCCAGAGTGGTGCAACCATTTCATTTATTCTTAAAATTATGCACCCGTTTATTTTATCTAATACTTAGGGCAGCTTTTTCTAGGTTGGCAGAAACTGATTCCACAAGTTAATTAAGCGGCATTTTATGGCACCCCCTGTAAAGCAGTTTACGGTGAAGTTTGAGCAGACATTTGTGTCTGAATCTCAGTCCCTTGACTATTGGTTGGATGATGTTGGGTTAGTTCCCCACCTCTGTGTGCCTCAGCTTCCTTATCGGCAAAAGGGGACAAAAAAGGAGTGAATTCACTTAAAGCACTTAGAATAGTGCCTGATATTCACTGAATGCTCAATAAATGTTAGCTATTATTGTCGTTATTAAAAGTTTTAACAGATATTTTAAAAAGCATTAACAGATCTTCATAACTCTGCATACTACAGAATCCTAAAATTAGCTCTGAATCATGAAAATTAAACTGTCAGTGCAATGTGGTCAGTGGAAATTGTATTATATCCCAATTCTTTGCAAACTGATGATCCATGTGATGTCAGCAATTTATTAACAAAAGATGTTACACAATTGATCATTTGGCACTCAGAAGGCATTTTCCCATTTAAGCGTTACTCACTGTGACAGAGGTAGCTGGTTGCCCATGTAGTATTCCTTTTCCTTCTTTTCTCATTGACAGAGCAGAGCTTTATTCTGGGTGCCCTCCGACTACACATCTGGCCTCCTCCCAGCTGGAGTGGCCAAAATTGTAAATCAATACAGCTGAATAGGGCTTCCAGGAAAGGCCGTCCAGGGGAATTGAGAAGGCTGGGAGAGAAGCCTTTTGCTGTCCCCGTCTTGCTCTTTCTTTGGGTCTTAATCAGATTTGATGTCTGGAGCTCTGACATTCATATTGGACCATACATTGAACTTTAGAATGGAAACCACTCGTTCAGCATGGAGCAGCAGAGACTGGAGCTGGATGCTCACACCAAAGGTGGACTATTTCCTAACTTCTTTTACATGAGAGAAAAACAACCCACCTTGATGGTATTGGGTCTTTCTGCAATATACAGCTGTACCGGTAACATATACATGTAATTTACACTTATACTTTTCTCAGTCAGCTCAAAAGGAACTTAAAAGAACAGAACATTCTTTTAACAGATTGAGCACCGACTGTGGTGTGCCAGTGATTGTTCTGAGGGCTGGATAAGCAAGGGAAAATATAGTCTCTGCTCTCAAGAAATTACTAAGCCTGGCAGAAGAAACAGATAATCAAAAACAGTACAATGATGCCAGTGCCAGAATCAGGGGCTAAGGGCGAGACAGACTTGCCTTCCATGAGGACATTGACAAAGTAGAATACTGAAGAGGTCATCAGGTGAGAAGACAAGGGCATTTCAGGCAAGTGCCCGACAGAAATGACCCAAGAAGCACAGTAGAAATTCTACAAGGAAATGAATTGTTTTGATCTGGATGCTGAGAAGATGATCTAACCCTTGGCTGCAGAAGCCAGGTCTTCATCTTTCGACCATCCCTTCATCCTCCAAGATCTAAGTTAGTTGCGAGAAGTCCTGGGACTTGGTGGTACCAAGTAATACCTGTTCCATCAGTGTTTTGCACAATAAAGAATTGCCTAGTGGACTGAGGGATTCAGAGGAATTTAAGACACAGGAAGAAGTGGGAAGAGGGGTCGCTTGACAAAGAGGTGGTCTCCCTCTCTGTCCTCCCGCCCTTTCCTCACTGCTGACCTAAAATGAAGGAAAAGAGTGAAATAGTTGGGATGAGAATGCTTGGTGGCCTATTTCCTGTTGCCTCTATCTGTCCTGCTTCAATCCTCCTGCTGACTGGGAGGAGAAGACAGAAGTGTTGGGGCTAGGCGAAATTTGCAGCAGTGAACCATAATGTGGCATGCTTATAGCAGCCCCAGTGGTTAGCGCGAAAAGTACACAGACTTGGCCTGCCCCTGTAAGACACATAACAACTCCCGCAATTAATGTGAACCCTGTAGTCTCCGAACATACAAATACAAATTTACAGTTTTTAAAGATCATGTCATAAAACTAAAAATACTCTGAGGGCAACGAATTGTGAAATACATCATGTAAAAACTGTCTTGATCTGTTATACAGGAAGATGTGAAAGACTGTGGGTTCCTTTCTAGAGCACCACAATAAAGTGAGTATGACAACAAAGTGAGTTGCACAACTTTTTCAGCTCCCTAGTCCATAGAAAAGTTACGTATATATATACTGGAGTGTATTCGGTGTGCCACAGTATCATGTCTAAACCACAACGTATACACCTTAACTAAAAAATATTTTGTTGCTAAAAACAGCATTAATGATCACCTGGGCCTTTAGGAATTCAATCTTCTTGCTGGTGGAGGGTTTTGCCTCCATGTCGATGGCTCCTCATTGATCAGGGTGGTGGTTGCTGGAGGTTGGGGTGGCTGTGTCAATCTCTTAAGACAACAATAAAGTTTACCACATTAATCGACTCTCCTTTCAAAAAACATTTCTCTGTTGCATGCAATGCTATTTGATGGCATTTCAACCAAAGTAGAACTTCTTTCAAAATTGAAGTTAGTTCTCTCAAACCCTGCAGCTGCTTTGTCAACTAAGCCTATGTAATAGAATAAATCATTTGTTCTCATCTCTACTGTTCACAGCATCATCACTAGGAATAAAGTCCACCTCAAGAAACCACTTTCTGTATTTACCCATAAAAAGCAACTCCTTGCCGGGCACGGTGGCTCACGCCTGTAATCCCAGCACTTTGGGAGGCCGAGGCCGGCGGATCACAAGGTCAGATTGAGACCATCCTGGCTAATGCAGTGAAACCCCGTCTCTACTAAAAATACAAAAATAATTAGCTGTGCATGGTGGCAGGGGCCTGTAGTCCCAGCTACTGGGGAGGCTGAGGCAGGAGAATGGCGTGAACCCAGGAGGCAGAGCTTGCAGTGAGCCGAGATTGCACCACTACACTCCAGCCTGGGCAACAGAGCAAGACTCTGTCTCAAAAAAAAAAAAAAAGTAACTCCTCATGTGTTCAAGTTTTACCAAGAGACTGTGGCAATTCAGTACCATCTTCAGGCTCTACTTCTAATTCTAGTTGTCTTGTTATTTCCACCACATCCGTAGTTGTTTCCTCCACTGAAGTCTTGAACCCCCTGTCATCCTTTAGAGTTGAAACCAACTTCTTCCAAACTGCTGTTGTTATATTTTGACTTCTTCCCGTGAATCTCACAAATGTTCCTAATGGCATCTAGAATGCTGAATCCTTTCCAGAAAGTTTTCAATTTACTTTGCCCTCTCCATCAGAGGAATCACTATCTATGGCAGCTATAATGGTGGCCATAGCCTTACAAAAATGCATTTTTTTTTTTCTTTTTGAGATGGAGTCTCGCTCTGTCGCCCAGGCTGGAGTGCAGTGGCTCAATCTCGGCTCACTGCAAGCACCGCCTCCTGGGTTCATGCCATTCTCCTGCCTCAGTCTCCCGAGTAGCCCGCCACGCCCGGCTAATTTTTTGTACTTTTAGTAGAGACAGGGTTTCACCGTGTTAGCCAGGGTGGCCTCAATCTCCTGATGTCGTGATCTGCCCGCCTCGGCCTCCCAAAGTGCTGGGATTACAGGTGTGAGCCACCACGCCTGGCCTACAAAATGTATTTCTTATTAAGAAATACATTTTTATTTATTCCGTTCACCTCTGCATCTCAAAGTGCTGGGATTATAGGCATGAGCCACCTCACCCAGCTAGCACTTTCAATTTCCTTAAAACTTTTCCCTTGCACTCCCAAGTTGGCTGTTTGGTCCAAGAGGCCTAGCTTTCAGCCTGTTTTGGTTTTGACATGCATTCCTCAAGAAGCTTAATCATTTCTAGAGAGAGAGACGTGCAACTCTTCCTTTCACCTGAGCACTTAGGGGCTACTATAAGTTTACTAAGTGGCCTAATTTGAATACTCTTGTGTCTCGAGGAAGAGGGAAGCCCGAGGAAAAGGGAAGAAACGGGGACCAGCTGGTCAGTGGAGCAGTCAGAACACACACAACATTTATTAAGTCTGAAGTCTTATATGGGCATGGTTTGTGGCACCCCAAAAATAATAACAATAGTAAAAAAGGTCACGGGACACAGATCACTGTAACAGACACAGTAATGAAAAAAATTCAAAATAATGTGAGAATTACCAAAATGTGACACAGAGACATGAAGCAAGCACAAGCTGATGGAAAAACGGTGCCAACAGACTCGCTCGAAGCAGGGTTGCCACAAACCTTCAATGTGTTGAAGATGCAGTAAAATGAGGTGTGCCGTGTTCACACACCTGGCCTGTTAAGCCTCCTGACTCAGTAACTTGAGAGGCAAAAATGGGGGCCTGTTACAATCCTCATTTTGTTATAAACAACAAAATCATGATTTGCCTGGAGAAGAGAAAGGAAACTAACCTTACTGATGGCCAAGAGCTACGTATTAGGCTTTTTTCTTCATGTTGTCTACATTAATCCTCCTAATTTAGCATTATCTTTTTATTTTTGGAGATTAAGAAAACATGATTAACTGCTTTGTTTACAGTCATACAGCTACTAAGTGATAAAAACAGGACTCAACTTGAGTGCTGTATATTTCCCAAGTATCTGCTCTTTCTGCTAGAACTCTGACGGGTCCACTGGTCAGACTCAGCATCAACATGAAAACATTAAGTAGCATTAAACGGGAAAGCCCCCGAAGACCCCATTTTTCTCATTATTTGTAAAGATACGGTCTTTAGCGCTACAATAACTATTATTTATTCAACCAGCAAGAGTTATAAAATGTACAGATCTTTTAATGAAGTGCCTCCGTTCTTCACACAGCACTTTAACAGCAGTTCTTTCCATGAGAGTTGGCTTTCAGTTTAGAAAAAATCTAGTACTTCAAAATCCAAAATTAGTGGGACAGTAAGACTTTCCCATCTCCGTTTTTATATTTATTTTCCTCCTTACAGGAGGAAGAATTTCCCATCTCTTTTTGACCACTGCATATTACAATAAGCCTAACAACAAAAAAGAATCATTAACTCAAGAGGACCTGGAAGAATGTATCTTCCTCCAGTTTCCCGTAGGACAGTTTGGTAGTTCGTTTCACCCCAATGAACACTGACTACAGAAAGAAAGAAACAACCAAGAAATATTTTTTCAACCACATTTACTAGCTCACATAAATATTTAAAACAAATCCATCTGTCTTCCCTGTTTCCTTGGCACAATTTATCACAGTTCTTAACAAACTACCATAAATATCCATCAGGGGAAAATGAATTTTAGAATATGAAAGAGAGATTAATAAATAGCCAAATATGTCAACCATTGAAAGGACCACCAATTTTTTTTAAGATTAAGCCCCTGATTTGCAACTTTTATTGAAATAAATGTCATCTATTAAAAACAAGGTTAATTGATAACTTGATCTCAACTTGTTTAAGAGCAATTGAATTTTGACATAAAAATCGCAAAACTTCAACTAAAGAACAAATAAAACATTCAGACACAAGTTTACACTTCAAAAATTCTATCAACTTCAACAAATAATGACTGACTGTATATTAATTTACATTAGTCCTGTGGCCCAGAGTACATTTTCCATTTAAAACATTTTTAATACATCTTCTGTATGGCATGGACAGCTTCTAGTGGGAATTAGTATAGAGTCTGTTCTTGATGAAGACAACACTAGACAGATGTTGCCTGATGCCTGGATAATGCTGAATGTGACAAAACCAGCGAGACACATTAAGGTATTTCTCCTTTTCTTGAACTGTCAGGTCAACCTAAGTAGAGATTAAAAACATACACACACAACACAGATGTTACATAAGCACAACTATTAATACCACTTAAGTAGGAGATAGAAGTTGAAAAACAACAACATCAATCCCCCAAGAGTTCTCAAAAGCCAACATATTCAGATAGGAGTAAAAGTTTCAGCCCAAAGAACACTGACTTGTAAAAGTTCTTCATGTTCAATGCTATGTTCAGTTCAAAACCAGATGTGCTTCCTGGGAAATATCAAGTTTTCAACAAATGCAAAATTTACATTAACTGAGGATTTGGAGGTCAAAGAATTTGTTTTTTACTTCATTGGAAAGGAAGATAGATTAAGATACAGTTCTTTCTCTACTATTTTTTAGTAAACCTAAAAAACCGAAATGATCCATTTCAAGTGAATATTGCTTAATATAAGGGGAGGGCTATTGCTAGTGGCATGTGACTCAGATGAAGGAGGCTGAGTAAATGCGTGAGAACAGACTTTCGTAATTCTGTTTGCAATAAAGCTGAACCCAGTCTTTTAGTGAATGTAGCAGTTCACCCAATTTGCTATCAAGCTACAAGAATGCTCAGAGATTTGGTTAGAGGGAGATGTGATACAAACTGCAGGTGCTTATCATTTCACTGGGCTCAAATTCCGAAGTAGGTGACTCAAAGACTTTTCTCTAAGATAAATTTTGGAATTATTGAGAGTTATCAGGTAGACAGAAAACCAGCAGGGCAGTAACTTGCAGCCATGCCCCACGAATGGGTAGTGTAGTTCCTTCTCCTAAGTCACATTTACTAAACAGATAGTGCAAGTCTCTATAACAGTGACAGGAGTGTTTGCAGAAAGAAAGAACTCAGTCACCCCGCAAGCGGTACAAACCCACCAGCTGCCTGCTTGTTGGGAGACATTTTTAGTGAGATGGATGTCCTTTGCTTTTCAGAATTTAGCACATACTTGTTCTCCAGGCAAGCATTCTGCTAAGTTACCAGATCACCAAAGCTGAAGGACAAATCACTCTACATGCAATCATTATTACAGAATACAAAAGGATGTTAACAATACAATTAAAAAGTAGGCAGTATTTTCTCATTAAATGTTCATTTGGAATCTTATTTGTTGGCTCAGTTTACTTAAGTTGTTAGCAGGGAGAATCTTCACTGCTTCTGTTTCATAAAAATGTAAGTTCCGGGTTTTAGTGATACTTACGGAAATCCCACACACAAGCTGCTCTAGCACATCATAAAAACATATTCATCTGTTTAAGGTGCGTAGGTTGTGTCTGCTTAGAAAGATGTTACTATAACTGTCTCATCTCTAACAGTCAGTCCATGGCACAGAGATAAAGAACACATCAGTCAAGAAAACTGGCCAAGAATGTCTTTTTTAATGTAAAAGTTTAATGTTTATTAAGAAAATTCATGGTTTCACATGTAAAGAATTACATGAGGCTACCTGGTAGATTCAAACTGAAAGGAGCATCTCCGTGTCAGGTGTGTTTTCATAGGCAGCACTTAATCATTTGTGGACTAAACTGAGCATCAGTCTATATTTCAAAAATATTGTGAAAAATATTTTGTAAAAGAGCATTTTGTTCTCTTTCTAAATCTTTACTATATGTAAACTTCACCAAGGACTTCAAAAGAAAATGTACGATTTATTAAAAGCTCAACCAGTAATAAACACAGCTGCAAATCTAACAAGAAATGGGAGCTTTCTTACGAAAAATGAATGAATGAATGAATAAAATTCAAAATCAACTTCGACAAATTTCTTTGCTGATAGTTAAAGCAAACAGATGTAATAATAAGTTTTACTCCAACTTGATTTCATGTTAGCTGCTGAAATATATGATGATTCAAATCTGACCTCTTATCATTTTAGTCCTTTCATAGCTCTTTCATTTCAGGTAATTCTCCACTCAGCTATTTGGTAAAGCACTTCCAAACAACAGGGTACTAATGCTTGTTTATATTCAAGTTGTTCACACAGATTTTAAACTAGGTAAAAAGGGCAATGTTATCTGTGATATTTGTATTTCAGAACAGCATTTGCTGTCACAGAGGACTAGTATATGTTGCTCACAGGCCTATTATTTAAAACAATAATAACACACAGAACACAGCAAAACAAATATTCTCCAACTTAAACATTTTACATTTGGAGTCTCCAGTGTCAGGATTATCAACAGACCCACAGTACAAAATAGTTTTTATTCCAAGAGCTCCTAAAGCTTCTAACGATTCCTAATTTATTCCAATGATTTTTTTTTTTTTTTTTTTGAGACGGAGTCTTACTCTGTTGCCCAGGCTGGAGTGCAATGGCACGATCTGGGCTCACTGCAACCTCTACTTTCTGGGTTCAAGTGATTCTCCTGCCTCAGCCTCCTGAGTAGCTGGGACTACAGGCACATACCACCACGCTCGGCTAATTTTTTGTATTTTTAGTAGAGACGTGGTTTCGCCATGTTGGCCAGGCTGGTCTTGAACTCCTGGCCTCAAGTGATCCACCAGCCTTGGTCTCCCAAAGTGCCTGGGTTACAGGCGTGAGCCACCGTGCCCAGCCCCCTATTCCAATAATTTTTAGCTAGATGATCCATTTTACAATAATTTTAGATGATCTATTTTAGAGACTACATTTATTCATTTTCCCTCAGGAAACTTTTGCCGGAAACTCACAGAGTTTTTCAAAAAGGATGAGGTTACGGTTACCACTTTCACCTCTTTTTACAGTTTAAACTTTGGAACTTGTCCCTTTGAGTCTGAGATAATTATGAATGACCTTGACTTCTTAACTCTGCTACTTTTTTGGAAGACATTCCCTATATAAACTTGCTGTAAACAAAGAAATGAACAGATTTCTCCCCTCACCAAATTTACAGATTTTAAAAACATTTCTGATGGGATCCCCTGGACTACTTCACTTACAACACTGGTTTTCCACCATCCCTTTCTAGCTAAAGTTCTTTTTCCTTTCTTACAACAGGAAATAATGCAATTGTTCTAGTTACCATTTCCTGCTTCATGTCGGTCTGCATGCCAGTGTGTCTATAGTGGTGCTTGGCTCTTTCTGCCTAATAATTCCTTTTAATTTATATTGGCACTCTATCACGACTTTGAACTTTAAAGCCAAGCAGATAATATTCTGAATCACTAATTTTCCATGAAGTCATGTGAGAAACACTTTAAGTGACCCATTCCAGATCAGGGTGACACGCTGCTTTGTTACCTTTCCAACTGGCACCACGCTGCCGCCTTTGGGACATTCTTTAGGGCCAGGGCTCCTGGACTATTTTGCAGTTATTTCTTTTATTTTTCCTTTCTTATAAAAGAACCACATGCCTCCAATGGTGCTCCAAACTTCAGAACAAAAGTATTTCAGTTGATAACAATCTTACAGTCAAGAAGCACATAATATTACAAAGGATTTTAATAATCTTGAGTAACAGTCTGTTCACAGGGATGACTATCTACTAGTGAAATCACTTTAAGAAAGCAGTGAGTCACTGGTGTTATAATAAACAGCCACACTAACAGGCAGTATAACAAAGGAAAGGCAACATAATATTCCTCAAATGGAGTTAAGATAGACCAGATCTCAGAATAACTCAGCCATGACTAAAATTGGGCTCACAATGAAACAAAATACAGTGGGATTATCTGATGACTCGAAGGTTCCTTGACTGCTGTTTTGTACACTGTGCTGATTACATATTCCGTACTGAATAACATGAACAAACAAATGAAGGAATGCATGAGGCCAAAAATAAGTAATACTGCCAAAGCAAACAAAGCACAAAGACCTGGTAAATATCAGCAGGTGGCCAATCTACACCTCACACCTACCCTACCTTAACACCTAGAAATCACTTATTCCACATCTGTAAGTATTTGTACCCAACTTAACAGGAATGCCATTTAACATCACAGTGCGATTCTGCCATTGTGTAGGTTTTAGTCTGTGAGGCCTGTTCCTTGAGAAGGTGTTTATTTCTCTGATTACTTTGCCTGCACTTGGACTAGAGTGGGAGAGATACTTTGACTCATGACAGGAACCCAAAAGGATGGTCAACAGTGATTTACATATTAATCTACTCAATTTCACTTTGAAAAAGATAAGGATATCTTTAATCATAACATCCTAGTCACTATATATGAAGAGGACATACATTCCAAAATAGAAAATGTTAACACATAGAGAGTGCTAAATATTGTTAAAGTAACCCGAACTTTAACATGCAGTACTGAATGAAACACTTCTAACCTGCCTAAAAACCAAGTGCCCTCCAGTGCACTTAGACTCGTAATTAAATAACTTTGCAGATAGCGCTATGAATATTTTGCACTATAGGATTATGACCTTGTTCATTCTGCTGGCAAAGGAATTCCAAACAAGTTCCCTCCTTTTCAGAGTATTTCCTTTCCTTACTGCAAAACCTGCATAAACTAGAGGAAAGGAAAATTTAATTACACACTTGGATTATGAGTTGCACTTCAGTATCATCTTTTTTTTTTTTTTGAGACGGAGTGTTGCTCTGTCGCCCAGGCTGGAGGGCAGCGGCGCATTCTCGGCTCACTGCAAGCTCCGACTCCTGGGTTCACGCCATTCTTCTGCCTCAGCCTCCTGAGTAGCTGGGACTACAGGCGCCTGCCACTGTGCCCAGCTAATTTTTTGTATTTTTTAGTAGAGACGGGGTTTCACCGTGTTAGCCAGAATGGTCTCGATCTCCTGACCTCATGATCCACCCGCCTCGGTCTCCGAAAGTGCTGGGATTACAAAAATACTCTCCTTCTTAATGACAGCCCGATGCCACAGCAAGCCAGATCTTGTGGGTCTGAAAAGACATTCACTAGCCTGCTGGCTGTCATCACACAGGATGACTGATGACATTTTTCCTAATATAAAGCTTAAAAAGTTAAATGTCAAAACATATGTCACATTTAAATATATATTTTTTTAAAAAGTCAACAAGTTTGTTATTGTGGTTTTCAGATAGAAATTGTTCTTGGAGCCCTGTTGGGTAGCCATGCTCACAGCAGCACAGTCTTACTAAAATCAAGTACAGACTCCCCCAAGTTCAAAGACTGTATGTAGGCTGCCACCAGGAGAGAGATGCTTAGATACCTTAGCAGCAAATCCTCTTTACCTTGGAGGCTTTTTCATTTTGAAATGAGGTAAGTTGTGCCTCATCATCATTTTAAATTCCAAAAGCTACTAAAATATATTGAACCTAGAATGGAATAAAAAGAAGCTGGTAATCAATGTATTTCAACTCCAATAAACTTTCTCTACATTTAACTAACATCACTTAAATTACATTACACTTTCACTACAAAGATAAAAAATCTGAAATAGGAACTATAAATGGGTACCAGTTGTTAAATATTGTTTTATTTATTTTTTTAAGACAGGGTCTCTCTGTTGCCCAGGCTGGAATGCAGTGGTGCAATCATGACTCACTGTGGCCTCGACCTCCCTGGGCTCAGATGATCCTCCTACCTCATTCCCCCAAGTAGCTGGGACTACAGGCGCAGAGCTACCATGCCTGGTTAATTTTTTTCTTTTTTTTTTTTTTTTAAATAGAGACGGGTTTTGCCCTGTTGCCCAGGCTGGTCATGAACTCCTGGGCTCAAGCAATCTACCTGCCTTAGCCTCCCAAAGTACTGGGATTACAAGCATGAGCCATCATGCCCAGACTTAATATTGCTAATCTCAATACGTATTCAGCTGTGCAAGGCACTGTGCTAAAAGCCAAGAGGG
Source organism: Mandrillus leucophaeus (assembly GCF_000951045.1). NCBI lineage: Eukaryota > Metazoa > Chordata > Mammalia > Primates > Cercopithecidae > Mandrillus > Mandrillus leucophaeus. The sequence goes on from NW_012103809.1 coordinate 1,249,234, forward strand.
GATGAACAGAAATCAGACATATCCTCTCCCGTCCCTTATTTTGTGTAAATTGAATCATATTCTTTGTAAGTATGGGGAACATTCATTCTACTTCACTCCTGTTGTCCCAATGTAATTATTAACAGGCCTTCTTTCACAGTCAAGTGTTTTGGATGAGAAATCATGTGGTCACCCTATTTACAAAGAACATGTGTAATCAAACTTATCATAAGCTTTCCAAAACAATGAAAATTCCCTTAGATAGCCAAGGCCATCCAAATCTTCAGATATTTTTCTGACAATTTTATGATTCTATATTCTACTCATCTGCCTCGTTCATTAATAACATAATATTCTGACCAGAGATTAGCACTGGATTCCATTTTCTCTACTTCATTAATTGCTTTCATGTAAAACAGTCTAATTTCTTCAATAAGATTAATATGCCCCTGAAAATAGTTTTATACTTCTGTTGTCTCCCTCCCAAGTATAAAATAGTGGGCATACACAGTGGGCTTTCAATAAATCATTTAAAACTCATAATAGTCTTATACTAAATGAAGGATCATTCTAAGCCATTACAATAATGTTGTAGAATTTAACATAATCACTGAGGGATCTTTGAGGAACAATTCACAATAAAGTCAAGTAAATTCAAACCTAGGGATTATAGCTTGAGTAGGGGACTAATAACTGTATTATGCATTATTACAGTATGTTTGTGGGGTGAGGGGAAGCCAAAAGGAATCCACTTCTACGACTGTCATGAAGCCCAGGAGTTCTGGAGGGAACTACATTCCATTCTGAATTTTCTGGTTACAATCCCTGTCTTCTCTCTGCAACCTCAACTGAAAACCCAGACTCATGAGGCCTCAATCTGTGCCCTCTTATTCTTGGCAAATGGCAAAGCCAACTATGTAGGAGGCTTTTTCAGAGGAGAAAACGACTTTGTTTTTCCAAAAGACAAACCCTCCACTTTGCTTTATGAGGCAGATAGCAGCCCCAAACCATGGAGAGGTTGGGGCCTGCGCAGGCCTCAATTATTACGGTATTTCATAGTTTATAACACAAAGAGCTTCCCCACACGTTAAGACACTTCAGTCAGAAGACCTAGTTCGGCCCTTCCAAAAACTGAGCACTGCGCCTTTAAACCTCAAGTTTCCTAAGCATTAGTTTCCTTCTCTGTAAAAGGAGGCTAATAACACTGGTCCTATTTCCTTCTTAGTGATGAGGCACAATGAGAAAGTATATAGGAAACTCCTTGAAAAGCATAGAGAAATACGTTTAAAATTTTATTCAGTGTTTATCAGGGGCGACTACATACACGTGCCAGGAATTACCTCAGACAATGGTGTTACAAATATGTGCCGCTACAATCATTGAGTCAAGCAGCTTATAATTTAGAGAGGGAGATTTTCAAAGAATTACAGTAAGAGTGAAACAAGCTAGACCTAAGGTGTATATGAGGTACGAACACACACACAGGAAGGAGCACCTCAATACGGTTTAGGGGCCTGAGAGGGATTCAGCCGAGGAATGAGCGGGAACAGAGAGATACTTGGAAAATGCAAATGAAGTGGGGAGGAAAGGAAGGGCTGGGACCAGGGAGCAAAAGAGAAGAGCAATGCAAGGACGCTGGGTAGAAAGAGCCCAGCATCCAGCAGGCTCTGGGGCATATGTTGTGGCTGAGAGAATGACAGGAAGGAGGATAGCAAGGGAGGTAGGAGTCAGACGAACTGAGACAGAATTTCACTCTTGTCGCCCAAGCTGGAGTGCAGTGCTGCGATCTCTGCTCACTGCAACCTCTGCCTCCTGGATTCAAGTGATTCTCCTGCCTCAGCCTCTGGAGTAGCTGGGATTTCAGGCACATGCCACCATGCCTGGCTGATTTTTGTAGTTTTAGTAGAGACGGGGTTTCGCCATGTTGACCAGGGTGGTCTCGAACTCCTGACCTCAGGTGATCCACTTGCCTTGGCCTCCCAAAGTGCTGGGATGACAGACGTGAGCCACCACGCCTGGCTAATTTTTGTGTTTTCAGTAGAGATGGGGTTTCGCCATGTTGGCCAGGCTGGTTTCAAACTCCTGACCTCAGGTGATCCACCCGCCTTGGCCTCCCAAAGTAGCTGGGGTGAGCTACTGCGCCCAGCCGAGTTAATTATTTTGAGAAAGAAAAAGACACGGTCATGAGAAAGACTGCTCCAAGGGTCACCAATCTCATGGCTTACAGTCCATCCTCTTTAGATGAACAAAAGATTCTAAATGCTGGAACTTGGGCAATGTCATCGGGATCAGAGGAAAAGACACATGTGAGAGGCATTCAGGAGCTGGACATCAGGATCTGACTGACTGGATGCATGAGGCGCACAACGCACAAAAATGCATGAGTTTGTTTTTTTCCACGGGGGAAGATGGGTGTTGGGGTGATGGGGAGTTGAGCCAAGCTTTCAGGCAGAGAGATGGGTGTAAGAAAGCACACACTCTGGGGCCAAAGTGTCTGGTTTCTGGACCTTGTTCCACCACTTACTTAGGCAATCTCAAAACATTTGACCTCTCTATGCCTCAGTTATCTCATCTGTAAAATGGGGCTGATAATATTAGTGCCTACCCTATATGGCTGTTATTAGGACTAAATGAGTCAACATTTATACAGCATGAAGAACAGTGCCAAGAACATACTGAATATTATGTCATTGTTCACGAACAAATTTAAAATAAAGAGACTGACCATGTAGGTAGTGGGCAAGACTGAAATAAAAAGAAAGGAAATACAATCTGGAGCAAAGATCCAGAAAGGGGGCAGGAGGTGGAGAGGAGATTGAGGTAAGAGTCAGATGAATGGTGATATGGTTTGGCTGTGTACCCACCCAAATCTCATTTTGAAATGTAACTTCCACATGTCACAGGAGGAACCTGGTGGGAGGTAACCGTGTCACGGGGCAGGTCTTCCCTGTGCTGTTCTTGTGATAGTAAATCTCATGAGATCTGATGGTTTTATAAGTGGGAGTTCCCCTGCACCAGCCCTCTCTGCCTGCTGCCATCCATTTAAGACATGACTTGCTCTTCCTTGTCTTCTGTCATGATTGTGAGGCTTCCCCAGCCATGTGGAACTGTAAGTCCACTAAACCCTTTTTTCTGTTTATATTACCCAGTCTCAGGTATGTCTTTATCAGCAGCATGAAAATGGACTAATACAAATGGATTGGTCTAGGAAAAAGGCAAGGCTGAGCCCAGGAAAAGGAGACAAGATAGACAAGGATGCACAAACAGGCAGGCTGGAAAATGAAGGGATTCAGATGAACAGCCTCCATTTTTCTAGTCAAATGATGGAGGAAGGCTTGGTGATAAGGACTAAAGATAAAGGAGGAAGAAGGAAGGGGCTTAAGGAAAGAAGTAAAGGTTTGGAAGTATCCCTGGGAGAAAAAAAAAAAAAAAAAAAGGAGCTGATCCAGTATGAGAGCCCGGCTGCAATTGGATAGTAAACATTTTTAGTGGCAGTAATCTACAGTGTTGTAATTTCTCCAGTAGAGCTCAGCTTGGATCTTGGATGTAAGAATGAAGACATTTATTTGGACTGGCCAAGAGCCGGGAACTTACAGGGAAAAGGTGGTGACTGTAGGGTAAAGCAAAGGAGCTGAAGATATTAAGAGGATGTAGCTGAAGTTACACAAAAGGGGGTCTAGGTTGGGTGGGGAAGAAAGTATACAGATTTGGAAAACAGGAGTCAAATTATATCAGATAGAAATTAGACACTAAGAGATTAAAAGAGCTAAGATAAGCCGTGTATTAGTCAGGGTTCTCTAGAGGGACAGAATTAATGGAATATATAAATACATAAATAAAGGAGTTTATTAAGTATTAACTCACACAATCACAAGGTCCTACAATAGGCCATCTTCAGGCTGAGGAGCAAGGAGAGTCAGTCTGAGTTCCAAAACTGAAGAACTTGGGAGTCTGATGTTTGAGGGCAGAAAGCGTCCAGCATGGAAGAAAGGTGTAAGCTGGAAGGCTAAAGCAGTCTAACCTTTTCATGTTTTTCTGCCTGCTTTATGTCCGCTGGCAGCTGATTAGATGGTGCCCATCCAGATTCAGGGTGGGTCTGCCTTCCCCAGCCCACTGACTCAAGTGTGAATCTCCTTTGGCAACACCCTCACAGACACACCCAGGATTAATACTTTGCATCTTCAATCCAATCAAGTTGACACTCAGTATTAACCATCACAGGTGGTTACACAGAAGATGGGGGTACTGAAGTTAAGATCTACAGGTAGAATGGTAGGAATATGGGGTCCAGGGGATGACGACAAAACCTAAAGCATGGCTGGAGAAGTCACTGCTGAAGAAGAGCAGAAGCATAGGAAGAAAATCAAGCTCAAAGAAAAGGAAGCAACTGTGTTAACTGGGTATGTGAAAGGAGTTTTTACACAGGCACCTTGTATACGGTAATTCCTTTCATTTTTATTTGATAAGCTGAAAATGCAAATCTGATTTAAATTCAAGACAAAGTTTTAAAAATCATTCTGAACACTACAGAAAAAAAGCTAGTAACTATTCAAATACTCACTATAAAGCGATGAAGTCCATAGTACAATAGGATATCTGCTAAGGTAAAGTTATACCCTGTAAGGTAGACTTTATCTTCAAGATATGAATTAAGATCCTAGAAAAAAAAAAAAACAAATAAATATTAATGTAAAAAACAGTAATAATAAAGTTAATTACCATATAACAACTTACAAGATTTAGGCTAATAGAAAACAAAATATCGCCATTTAATAAATTTACCCTTTGACATTAATATTCGTTCAAAATCACAAATCACACGCCAGTCACCTGATTTTAAAAAAACAGGCTAAACATCACTAGTCTTAAAGAAACAAGAAAACATTAGAAAATGATATTCAAAATGCCATCTATGATCATTTTAAAGTCTAGCTTTTTGTTTTTAGAAACATTTTGTTACTCATGCTCATTAGTTACACTTATTTTTTCCATTACAATATAAAAAATTCCCCAACAATTTCAATCTCTTTAGAGAATTCTAAGAAACTCTATATCCATGAAACAATAATTCACCCATTTCCCCTAGCCTCTAGGTCCTGGCAACCACCATTCTACCTTGTCTCTATGAATGTGACTACTTTAGATACCTCATATAACAGCAATCACAAAATACATGTACTTTTGTAACTGGCTTGTTTCACTGAATATAAAGTTCCTCCATGTAGCATGCAGCACATGTCAGAATTTCCTTCCTTTTTAGGGCTGTATAATATTCCGTTGTGTGTATAGACCACATTTTATTGATTCCTGTGTCAACAGACATGGTTGTTTCCACGTTGGCTATTGTAATGCTGCTGTGAACAGGAGTGTACAAACATATCTTCAAAACCATGCTTTTAATTATTTTGGGTATATACCTACAAGTACAATTGCTGGACCATATGGTAATTCTATTAATGTCTTGAGGAAGTGCTATTCTGCTTTTCATAGCAGTTGTACATTTTACATTCCCACCAACAATGCACAAGGGTTACCATTTCTTCATATTCTCACCAACACATGTTACTCTGCGGGATTTTTTTTGGTAGTAGCCATCCTAATGGGTGTGAGATGATATCCCATTGTAAACGTGATCTACATTTCCCTAACGAATAGTGATTCCAGCATCTTTTCATATGCTTGCTGGCCATTGATATATCTTCTTTGGCTAAATGTATACTAAAGTCCTTTGCCACTTTTGAAATCAGGATATTGGGTTTTTTTGTTGCTGAGCTGTAGGAGTTCTTTACATATTCTGAGTATTAACCCCTTATCCCACATATGATTTACAAATACTTTCTCCTACTCTGTAGGTTGCCTTTTCACTCTGTTGTCTCCTTTGATTATGTCCAGAAATGTTTAATTTTGACATAGTCCAATTTATCTATTTTTACTTTTGTTAGAAGTATTGTCTGGCAGACCAGTATGAATACGTCAATTTCCTGAGACGGAAACTGTTGGCTTCTCTTAAAATTAACACTTAAATTTAGCAGAACAGGAATTTACATTGAATTACAGTCAATTAAGTGAAACAACAGATTCATAAAACCTTCAGAGGAAGATTTTGTAAATAAGTTATATGAACTATTATTAGATATTCTTTGAGGCTCCTCTAAAGACTAGATATAAAACACTGTCCAGTGATCAACAGCATTTATTCTAGAAGAATTCCTTAAACTATAGAGAGGGCATTTTGTTCCGATTCACAAATCACATCTGTCTTAGTCCACTTGGGCAACTGTAATAGAATATATAGACTGGGTGGCTTGTAAACAAGAGAGATTTATTCCTCACAGTTCTGGAGGCTGGAAGTCTAAGATGAAGGTGGTGATGGCAGATGCAGTGTCTGGTAAGGGCTTGCTTCCTGGTTCACAGGAACCAGGTGGAAGGGGTGAGGTCTCTCCCAGGCCTTTTTTTAGGGCAATAATTCCATTCATGAACGTTCTGCCTCCAGGACTTAATCACCCCAAAGACCCCACCTCCTAACTCCATCACTTTGGGGGTTAGAATTTTAACATATAAATTTGGGGAGGGGCAGTCAAACATTCAGACCATAGCAACATCCCAAAGTGTCTGGGATATAGTGGTTCAGCAATCAATAAAAAATGTTTGCAGAATTTAATTTAATCTCTTTGAATTTGCAAACAAAGTGAACATGATACATGCTCAACATGAAGAGAATGCGGATGAAGACCTTTATGATAATCCACTTCCACTTAATAAAGAGTAAACACACTTTCTCTTATGATTTTCATTTAAAGACAGTCATTTTCAAAACAGTATATGAATATGGGACCCTAAAGGTGGTACAGATGAGAACATAAAGGAATATAGACACAAATGAGACAGGCATGGAAGAATCAAAATAAAATTTCGGTGGAAAGGGTAGAATGTATTGGTATATTAGGGACTACCACTTAAATTTTACGGTAATCTGTTGAATGGATATGATTTCTCTCCAAATATCTTCAGAGAAATCAACTTTGAGAAAGTATAAGAAATTAAATATCTTAATTAAATTTCAAATAAAATAAATACATCTTCATTTAATTTCAAGAAGACCTGAAACAATAACAGTTTTGTATATTTTCTCCAAAAACAGAATCTATATGCATATTTTAGAGATAAAGACCCCCCCTTTTTTTTTTTGAGACGGAGTCTCACTCTGTTGCCCAGACTAGAGTGCAGTGGCACGATCTTGGCTCACCACAACCTCCGCCTCCAGGGTTCAAGCAATTCTCCTGCCTTAGCCTCCTAAGTAGCTGGGACCACAGGCACACAACATGCCCGGCTAATTTTTTGTATTTTTAGTAGAGATGGGGGTTTCACTATGTTGGCCAGGCTGGTCTTGAACTGACCTCGTGATCAGCACGCCTCAGCCTCCCAAAGTGCTGGGATTACAGGCGTGAGCCACCGCGCCCGGCCAAGACTCTTAAAAATGTAGTTTTTATAAACGATGACTAGGTAATATTTTCTGGGTTCATGATATAACTAAAATTTTTCCTACCAAAAGACAGAGTTTCACACATTTAAAATATTCACAGGTGAGAACTAATTATGTCTGACGTTTGTGTCTTTTTTTTTTTTTTTTACAATTCTTTCTGATGCTATTGTCAAACTTTTTAAATACTTCCCCTACAATTCCACCTGATTTTTATTTTTCCTTCCGTCTATCAAACTTTCTAATAATACAAAAAAGTTGAAAAAGCAGTAAAATAAACAACTATATACCCTCCATCTAGACTCAACACGTTAGTGTTTTGCACTGCCTGCTTTTTGAAATTATATACTACCTTATTTATGAGGCATTTAAACTTAGCATTGTGGTTTTAGCACTGAAATGGAACTTTGACAAATAAGAATTAAACCCTTTCATAATATCCTAAAAGCAAGAGTTTTAAAAATAAATAATAAAAACCTATACAGCCCAGTATAAACACAGGCAAAGAATACATGTAAATTTTTAAAAATAATAAAATAGCTAATAAGCAGTATGAAAATGACACATTATTAATTGTATTCAAAAAAAATAAGCAAATAATTTTTTGTTTGTTTGTTTGTTTGAGACAGAGCCTTGCTCTGTTGCCCAGGCTGGAGTACAGTGGGGTGACCTTGGCTCACTGCAACCTCCAGCTCCCAGGTTCAAGTGATTCTCCTGCCTCAGCCTCCTGAGCAGTTGGGACTACAGGTGTGCACCATCACGCCCAGCTAATTTTTCTGTTTTTAGTAGAGAAAGGGTTCCACCATGTTGGCCAGGCTGGTCTCGAACTCCTAACCTCAAGTGATCTGCCCGCCTCAGCCTCCCAAAGTGCTGGGATTTCAGACGTGAGCCACCGCGCACGGCCTCAAACAAATAATTTTTAATTTTCTTGTTTTGGTAATTAAATTGGGGTAGTGAAGGAGAAAGAGGTAATACCATGTTAGTTTTGGGGAAGAGGCCACTCTATTACGCTACGATACTATAATGATGTACTTTTCTAGAGGACAAATGAGCAACATAGCTTAAACATATATAGCTTTTAGCCTAGCAGTTTATCTTGTAGGAATTTAGCCTAAGGAGGCCGGGCGCGGTGGCTCACTCCTGTAATCCCAACACTTCGGGAGGCCAAGGCGGGCAAACCTCTTGAGGTTAGGAATTCAAGACCAGCCTGGTCAACATGGTGAAACCCCATCTCTACTAAAAATACAAAAAAAATTAGCTGGGTGTGGTAGCATACACCTGTAATCCCAGCTACTTGGGAGGCTGAGGCAGAAGAATCACTTGAACCCGGAGGCAGAGGTTGCAGCCTGTGTGACAGAGTAAGACTCTGTTTCAAAAAAAAAAAAAACAAAAAGGCTAAGGAAACAATGGGAATGTGCTCAAATATTTAGCTACAATCTAGTAACTATTGAGGGACACATAATTTAAATTGTGGTATAATTACAGTTAACCCTTGAACAACGCAGGTTGGAATTGCACAGGTCCACTTAAACACAAATTTTCTTCTGCCTCTGCCACCCAAGAGAATAAGACAAACTCTTGCTCTTCCTCCTCCTCCTCAGCCTACTCGATGTGAAGTGAAGACTATGAGGATAAAGACCTATATGACAATCCACTTCCACTTAATGAATAGTAAACGTATTCTTTCCTCCTTATGATTTTCTTAATAATATTCTTTTCTCTAGCTTACTTTAAGAATACAGTATATAACACACATAAAATACAAACTATGTATTAATTTGCTTTATGTTACAGGTAAGGCTTGCAGTTAATGGTAGGATATTAGCAATTGAGTTTTTGGGGAATCAAAATTATACATGGATTTTCAACTGCTCAGGGAGTCAGTGCCCTGCATTGTATATGATGCAACACTAACATGTTATTAAAAGGAGACTGTAAGTGAATACTTGTTGACATAAACAGGTGCTGACAACACATTGTCAGTGAACAAAAAAACAGTTTACTGGCCAGGCAAGGTGGCTCACACCAGTAATTCCAGCACTTCGGGAGGCTGAGGTGGGAGGACCATTTGAGTTCAGGAGTTAAGACCAGCCTGGCCAACACAGAGAAACCCTATCTCTACTAAACACACAAAAAAATAAGCCATGCGTGGTGGTGCGCGCCTGTAATCCCGGTGTGCCTGTAATCCCATTTACTTGGGAGGCTGAGGCACAAGAATCGCTTGAACCCAGGAGGCGGAGGCTGCAGTGGGCCAAGATTGCACCACTGCACTCCAGCCTGGGTGACAGAGTGAGACCCTGTCTCAAAAAAAACAAAACAAAACAAAACAACCCTTTTCTCATCTGTGCATGTGGCCAAAATCACATTGCAATCCACTCTATACATAATCAGTCTCACCTGCCAGTCTGAGTTCTGTAACGGCAGAAACTGTGTCTAATGCACCACCAGCCCTTAGAACTGCATCCTGGTGCATTGCAAGTGCTTATGTTGTAGGTGCAGATGAGCAGACTGCGGTCAAACAAGGAAGACAATGCAAATTGCCCAGCTCCACATACATTTCAAAAACAATGCAAATTGCCCAGCTCCACACACATTAAATAGAGGCTCCCAATTAAATATTTACATGTCTCAGAGACAACACTTTGGAAGTTACTTCTATGCTTCTAATACCACATCTATTAATGTAACTTTTGAACCTTAAAAACCCAATTCATTGAAATTCTGTTCCTATCTTTCAGAATCAAGTTCATTACTATCCTTTCCTTTGGAAAACTATAAAAGAAGGTTGTGTTCACTTTTTATTTGCCTGAAATCTCAAATTCACTTGGAGGGAGGATATGACTGCTTCCCCCTGGAAATACTGTCAATAGTAGGGGCACAAGAGAAGGGTCCCTGTGAATGACCACTATGGTATTAAGAATAAATGGTTGATCATGACAGACATACAGAGGGCCAAGTTCTGAAACTGAATTTCTACCAGTTCTCTTGATGGCATCTATCAAGAATACAGTTTGAGCCATTTTGCCCAGCGTGATAAAGGAAGACCTTTCTTGCACAACTTTTATTGCCATGATAAAACAATCACAATAAAATTAAGAAACAGAAGGAATTTCTACAGCGATATGCTGTTGTCTGGATAATCTCTCAAGTTTCTCTCAAATTTAAAGCTTCAACAAAATCTTTTAAAATCTGCTTTCTTTTTATATAAATAAATTAACAAAAATAACTTCGGAATTTTTTTTATTCTTGGTAACTCTGAAGCTATATCCAGTAGATTATTTTATTATTTGATGCCTTTGAAAATAAAAATTTAAAGCAATGATTCTCAAAACAGGGAAAGGTGAGCTTTCTCAGATGAGAGTTTTTTCAAACTACAACCCTAAAAGATTCTGATTCTCTCTTGCCTCTAAGAAAGTACTTTACCTCTTAGAGAATCGGGATTGTCGAGTGGAGCATCACATTAAAAAAACAAGAAAAGTCGTATTATAATACTGTAATTACTATGGCAAAGGTTCTGAAGGAAAAGCACAGGGTGCTGTGACTGCATATAGAAAAAAGAACCTCATCCAGCTGAGAGAGAAGTAGTCAAGAAAGTTTCTAAGGCAGCGTACCTCAGCTGAGATCTGAGGGGGAGGGCGGGGCTGGGGAAGGACAGAGTCTGTTCCAGGCAGAGGGAATAACAGATGCAAACTACTGAGGCAGAAGGAAAGAGGTGAAGAAAGCCAACAGCTGCAGCTTTTTAATCTGAGGGGAAAGAGATTTCCAATTAACAGTTCATGCATTTCAGCCTATAAGAGAAGTCATGATACCTTCAGCAGTGTGTGGATATCATTTTTACTGGAGTGTCCATCTATCTGAGTGACCCTGTACTCTAACCATTGCTGAACGATTGCTTTTTCTTCTGCAGTACTCCCCAGCAAATATTCTTTGTTGGCTTGCTTGACGAGATGAGCTGCTATAGTAGTCAATCCTGTTAGACTTGGACCATTGTTTGTCTGAAGAACTGGAATCTTAAAAAGAAAAAAAAAAGTTCACAGAATTTAAAAAACAAAGACCACATCATGATTACAACTTCCAAGTAACCACAAAATCCCTCAACTGTTTTTTTGAAATAATCCCGGATTTTACTCTAAGATACCAAATTACATACAAATGAAAGTCTGGAAAATAGCAGTTAAATAATTTACAATGTGGTAACAGATGCTTGATGATGAAACTGCTATTAACATTGCAAAAATCAGTATAATATTACTACAATAATTTTAAGCTATGTACAATGAGAGAAAATGGAAACTCTAATTATACAGTATTAATTTCAATCAAGCTTACCTGCACCCTATTATATAGCAAAGTGATCATATTTAAATAAACCTGACTTCATGTTTCCCCTATTACAATAGCAACACAAGTTTGCTTGTGTATAAGAAATTGACAATTAATTTAAATTTTCTTGATACACAAATAAGCATAATGCATTATGAGAAATGTAAAAGAAAATGGAAAGTATTACCTAACGGGAAGACTGACCAAACACAAATAATAACTATACAATCTCAATGACTTAAGCAAATGAAAAAAGAACTGTTTTTTTTTTGGTAAGACTGCTGCTTTTTTCTGCAATGAAATAGCATCTTTTTTTGGGGGGGGAGGGGACGGAATCTCACTCTGTCACCCAGGCTGGAGTGCAATGGCATGGTCTCAGCTCACTGCAACCTCTGCCTCCTGGTTCAAGGGATTCTCCCACCTCAGCCTCCCGAGTAGCTGGGACTACAGGCACGTGCCAACACACCCAGCAATTTTTTGTAATTTTAGTAGAGACGGGGTTTCACTATGTTGGCCAGGCTGGTCTCGAACTCCCGACCTCGTGATCCACCCACCTCGGCCTCCCAAAGTGCTGGGATTACAGGTGTGGGCCACCGCATCCAGCCGAATTATATCTCGTTCTCTGTAATGATTTACACTTTGCAAGGCATTTTCATACACCTACATCAACAGCACTTGGTGAAGTCTCCAAGGAGATTAATACTTTACAGGATACAGATTCAAAGTCAGGAAGTAACTTCAAAGTAAAGGTGGTAAAAGTTCTTTCCACTTTCCATTCACTATTCATAGCTCCTTGACTTCTCACTTCTGCCTTCAACTCAAATGAAACCACAATCTCTAGGATCACCAATAAATTAAATGTACTGAAAGAAAACAATACGGAACCCTCTGAGGGGTGCCAGTAATGTTCTGTTCCTTGACTGGGTGGTTACCTGAGTGTGTTAACTTTGTGGTAACACCAAGATGTGTGTACTGAATGTATGGTATATTTGGGGGAAAAAAGAGAAATCAAATGACTCACAATTGCTGGGCAGGAGGGGACAGAACTAACTCTAAAGACAATTATTTGTAAAAATAAATTATCCACAACCCAACCATGCTCTAAAAAAATTCCCAGTTACCTTCTCATCTAAACATTACATCTTGTAAGATAAGGTAAGTAATCTCATCCTCATTTTACAGATAATAAAAACCAAGGTCGCTAGGTTTGCAATGGCCGAGCCAGTGTTTGAATAAAGTCCTATTGGCTCAAACGTCCATTTTCTTTCCTTTACATAGCCCTAAAGTACACAATTCTTATGCAGCTGCAATTATGAGACATATACTATTTTCACATTCATTTTAAGGTTCCATAGTCCTCAAAGTAATTACTTTTAATGGCTGCATTATGCAATAGCTGTGTACTGCATAATGATGTTCTGGTCAACGATATTCTGCATGGCATATCCAATGGCAGTCCCCTAAGATTACAGTCAAGTATTTTTACTGTACCTTTTCCATGTTTCAATATATTGAGATGCACAAATACTTACTATTGTGTTACAACTGCCTACATTATTCAGCACAGTAACACATGCAGTACGGGTTTGTAGCCGGAAGGAGCAATAGGCTACAGGCTATATCATATACCTACTCTTTGTGAAGTAGGATATACTATCTAGGTTTAAGAATACTCTAAGGCTGGGCGCGGTGGCTCACGCCTATAATCCCACCACTTTGGGAGGCTGACGCGGGCGGATCACCTGAGGCCAGGAGTACGAGACCAGCCTGACCAACACAGAGAAACCCCGTCTCTACTAAAAATACAAAAACTAGCCAGGCGTGGTGGCGCATGCCTGTAATCCCAGCTACGCGGAAGGCTGAGGCAGGAGAATCGCTTGAACCCGGGAGGCGGAGGTTGCAGTGAGCCAAGATCGCGCCATTGCACTCCAGCCCAGGCAACAAGAGTGAAACTCCACCTCAACAAAACAAAACAAAAAAACCCCAGAACATTCTATAATGTTCACACAATGATGAAATTGCCTAACGATGCATTTCTTGAAACATATCCCTGTCCTTAAATAACACGTGCTGATGTACCATAATTTAGAGAATCACTCTCCTGGATAAGGATCTCTGAACTGCTTTCAGTTTTTAACTATGATTGGTAATGCTGCAGAGAATGCCTTATTGCTGGCTCACTGCTATCAGCTGTCTTCCCAAAAAATGGCTGAATCTTACCACATATGGCCAGCACTTTCCCCATACAAGCAAACAGAAATTTTCACTAGCTGCTCACTGCTAAAATGCTTTAATTAAAATAAAATTTAAAACCACACTCTGAACTCCAAAGTCTTCACAGTTGGGCCTCAAACTGTTGATTTGGGGTTTACCTTGCATTGCATCATTGCTCATACCGGTTTACTTACTGCCATAAACTTCCCAATCCTTCATCATTTATTGGTTTTACACATCTTTCAAAGCGTAATCCCTTAAACGCCAGCTCTTCCATGAGTTTATAAATCCATTTTTAGAGTCAGAATTAACTTCCCTTTTCACACTCCTCAACAGTGTTTTCCTCCATGTGGAGTCCTAATTAGTGAAAAGAAGTCAGGTTGAGGGGACCAAGGGAAAGCAAAAAGAGAAGGCCGATAATCTACAAGTCTGCCTTTCTTCATGGTCCAGGACACAGCCTTTCTGCACAAATAACTCAATAATCTTTCCGTGTCCAGCTATCACCGAACCTCTGGCTGATAGAAAACTCAAGTTAGCTCACTGCAACCTTAGTGTTATCAGTACTGCACAAACCCCTCTTCAGCACACAGCAGAAGTACTATTCCTGAAATCCCCGGCCAGCCTTTGTTTCCTTGCAGTTAGCTCCTCTCTTACTAACTTGCCCATTGCACTCTCACAACATATTTTCATACTTTCTCTAATAAATCTGCTTTTCTTTACCTACAGCTGTCCTGGTGAATTCTTGCCCTGGCACCACCAGCCCCAGAGAGTTGCTGCTCACCCGCGACAGTCCATAAAGTGCTTATTATGTTGTGCTTTAAGTTATTTGCTGATGATTGTTTCTCATACTAGGTAATACTCATATCTTGGCAATGGTCCCTGAAAAATATAAACTACATGGCCGGGCACGGTGGCTCAAGCCTGTAATCCCAGCACTTTGGGAGGCCGAGACGGGCGGATCACGAGGTCAGGAGATCGAGACCATCCTGGCTAACACAGTGAAACCCCATCTCTACTAAAAAATACAAAAAAATAGCGGGGCGAGGTGGCGGGCACCTGTAGTCCCAGCTACTCAGGAGGCTGAGGCAGGAGAATGGCGCAAACCCAGGAGGCGGAGCTTGCAGTGAGCTGAGATCCGGCCACTGCACTCCAGCCTGGGCCACAGCAGCGCGAGACTCCCTCTCAAAAAAAAAAAAAAAAAACAAACAAACAAACAAAAAAAAACTACACCAGGCGCGGTGGCTCACGCCTGTAATCCCAGCACTTTAGGAGGCCAGGGCAGGTGGATCACCTGAGGTCAGGAGTTCAAGATCAGCCTGGACAACATGATGCAACCCCATCTCTACTAAAAATACAAAAATTAGCCAATCGTGGTGGCGCACACCTGTAATCCCAGCTACTTGGGAGGCTGAAGCAGAAGAATCGCTGGAACCCGGGAGGCAGAAGTTGCAGTGATCGGAGATCATGCCATGGCACTCCAGCCTGGGCAACAGGCGAGACTTCGTCTTAAAAAAAAAAAAAAAAAATCTATATATATGTATGTGTACATATATATGTATGTGTACATATGTGTGTGTGTACATATATGTGTGTGTGTACATATATATGTGTGTATATATATGGCACTCTTTCCATTTAAATGGTTGCAATGTTTGTCCACTCGGTCATATATATTATATTTATATTATATATGTATTACGGAATATATACAGTAAACTAGCGAGTAGGGGCTTGAAGGGACAGAATCATCACTGGGGCAGAGGAAACACCAAAAGAAGGTCACTTGGGCTCCGATGCCTACTCTGCCACCAATCACAGGGCTGAACACTTAACCTCTCTAGGCTTCAGGTTAACTTAAATAAAAACTATACTACTACTTTCTAAACAAGATCTTCACATGGACCAAATGAAGAAGAGAAAAAATTAAAGACAAAAAACAAACATCATTTGGAAAAAGATCTCAAAGGAGCAAAAAAAAAACATATCCAAAGTAGTCTTCCTACAACCAATTTCCTTCTCTAATACATTCCAATACATTCCCTCTACGACAAACAACTGTAAAACACAAACGTTTTAACAGTGCCTCACCAGGCAATCTCATACCTTGTGATGTAATCTCCTCCTCTAATACATTCCCTCTACGACAAACAACTGTAAAACACAAACGTTCTAACAGTGCCTCACCAGGCAATCTCATACCTTGTTATGTTTCCCTCATTCTCTGTGGGTCGCACACTTAAATTGATACCCCAAGGCTTTAGAAACGCCTTCCCCGAATCGCCTAGATTGGGCCAAGACTCCTTAGGTGTTCTCTTTGCCATTTATGGTGCAACGTGGCACTCCTTCAATTTAATGGTTGCAGTGTTTGTCCAACCGGCCAAAAAGCAAGCTTCCTGAGGGGAGGAAGCGTGTTCCCCTAAATCAGCACTGAATTCCCCAGGCCCAGCACAGTGCTACCTAGTACCCTGTTAGCTATCACGGAATCGCTGTGTAATAACTGAATGAAAGGTGCGATTACGGTTAAAAAAAAAAAAAGCCAGTTAATACTGAATACAAACGCGGGGCTTCCAGGTTGGTCTAAGAGCCCTGTGAGGACCCTCCTGCAACTGGTTTCGTTTCTTCATAATGGGATGATTTCCCAGGAGGTGAAGTTCAGGCCGAGCCCGACCTGAGCTAGTTACCCCCTCCCTCTGGGAGGTAGGGCGGCAGGGGCCGAGGCCCAAAGGTGCCAGCCTGCTCGCGGCGCAGACACGTGGGGAGCTGGGTAGCAGCATCCTCACTCCGCCGGTATTGGGTGGCCGGCCCGGGTACTGCCAGGGCTCGGCAGGCCCCGCTCCCGTTCACCTCTTCCTCTCTGCGCCGCCTCTCCTTCTCACCTGTCGCTCGCCCTGAGCACTGTATTTGTTCCCCTTACTCAGTCCCAGGGACTTCTCCAGCAGCGACAACTCTGCGGCCGCCGCCATCTTCCGGCCGTAGCGCCGTAGCTCCTGGCAGAGGCGAGACCTGCAGAACAAGAACCTCCCGCATTGGTGGAAACGGAAGTCCCACTGCTGCAAACTTCAGCGGCGATTGGCTGAACGGAAGGGGCGTGGAGAGCGCGGGCCAAAGCGCAGGAGGTGGGGCCAGTGGAAGGGGCGGGGCTGAGGGCGGGGTGTGAGACAGGTGGAGAAGTGATGGCAAATTTCCACTCGAAGTGTTGGGGAGCTGCTGGTAGAGCGGCCCCAGGGCCGGGCTTCGGTGGCTGCAGTAGACTGGATCTCTAAATAGCAATCTATTGACATGGCTGCCAGCGGTAACTCGTTTATTAACTCATTTGCTAGTCTAAGAGAATTTATATATGATGGGAACTGAAATTTACCTTAGTTTGGCTCAGAAATCTATACATTTGAACAATCAAATTGAATAGCAAAGAGTTCACAATCCATTAGGAGTTTCTAACGTGTAACATAATTCATGAGGCTTTTAATTGTGTTATAGTGGTGAATTCGAAAAACTGGTTTTTCTACTGTTAATCCGCAGCTCAACACTAGCAGTAGCATTATACATTTAAAGATTATTCACAGACCCCTATGTTAGATAGGGGCCAAATAATTACAGCTCAGGGAAATCAGCCGTTAATGGAATTAATGATCTTTATTTGCAGTACCAGAAAGCTAGTTACGTAATTTATGAAGTTTTGGTATATAAACAAGGCGCATAACTTTGCGCCACTAACTTGCTACATTCTTGTATCTTCAAAAAAAAAGAAAGAAAGAAAATTAGTAGTATATTAGTAGTATATATTGAATATTTCTAAAAGATTTGTGAAAATACTAAATATTTTCCACATTGAAGAATGAATAAACAAAGTGTGTATTAGTCTGAGAGAAATAGAAAAATCCTACCAGGTAATTCATCATTGAGTCAGAAATATCAAAGTGTAGTGGGGAATGTTGTTACTGTGTTACACCTTCCCTATCCCAGAATACTTAATGAGTTTACTCTGGCAGCAGAAGTAAACATAAGGAAAAGAAACTTTTGCCAAATCAACATAACAAAATACAAAATAAATTTCAGTATAAGTGGATTGTTAATGCACTAATTATCTGTATTACTTTCCATATTCAGATAATTGAATGGCTATTCTACTACTTTTTAAAAGACTAGCCCTCTAAGATAATTCACGTATCTATTTTCAGTGTTTAGGTACACTTCTTGCTTGTAATAAAACATTTAAAAAAAAATTTAACATTTATCCAATGCCAGTGGGTGGTATAATTAAAATAAGGTTTGACCTTCACATAATTATAGAATATCAAATTAAAAAAGAAATCTGTAAAAAACTGAAAGCAGAACAAAGCATATTGCACATCAAATTGATGACATCATCACCCAGTGTGGACCTCTTTTAAGTGACTTTATAGCACAGTCATTTAATTGTATACTCTTAGTAAGATATGCTTTAAGGACAAAATTCTTGAAAAACTGTTTTTGGTTCTTTTTGTTTGTTGGTTTGGTTAGCATCTTGGCAGTGTCAGTGTTGGTATGGTGCTGCATATGTACTGTGGAATAAAGCAAAGACTCAATCATGTGGTGTTGCTGGGAACTTGGGTTTTTGTTGTTGCCAAAAACAGAAGCAGTTGTAAGGTAGATGACATTAAATCAAAACTTTCTGGTCCTGAATTTGAATTCTAATATCAATATGAACTTATGCTGCTTTTATCTTAAGGAAAATGAAAAGTATTTCCTACCTAGTTCTGTTTACTTAAAAGGCCTAGAAACAAGGACAATTGAACGGCAATGAGCACCCCAGCACCCAGATTCTGGTTTCAAATACTATTTCCCACAAAAATAAATGAGGGCTCTTTGGAGATTGGCTGAATCCAGACCTGGGCAGGAGATCAGTCTGGACCACCTTGTTGTGGTAGAAAGGAAAGAAAGTATCTAAGAGTAATGAGGGGAGTCAAAGGGTAGGGTCAGATCACTTGAGGGTCAATAATAGTCATTACAATTTGAGGGTCAATAAGAATAATTGCAATGAATTGAAACATGTTGAATATGTTTAAATCTATGAGTTCATAATGATACTAAAAAAAACAAGAACAAAATAAAAATAACCCTCATTGGTCATCTTTGGAGGATACTAGAGATCCAATTCATTATTTTGAAAAATTATAAAGAAAACACGTAAAGAAACCAACATTTTTTTTCATGATTATTCTCAGGGAAACTAAACTCTGATGAGAAAAATGTCTTTATAGAATTCTAACTAATAAAAACAGAACAATAGAACATCATTGTTTTGCAGCTACTGATATAATAATGAATCTAGGTGACAATTATCAATAACTATTCACCTCATAAAAACAGAGACAAACAGACATAAAGTGCTTCTGAGAGAGGGGTAGATCATTGCCCAGTCTTGCCAATCGAATGTGAATTTGACCAAGCCTTTTGATCTGTCAGTCAATTTACAAGAAATAATAGTGGGAAAGAGGATCATGTTAAATGATGTCATGGAGATGCAATGAGCAAATTCTAGATCATGAAAACTATGGGACAAATGATCCAGTTGTTTCAACAAGTAAATTGCAAAGCAAAAAGAAAAGGCAGAGAGAGGTGAACCTATAAGTTGAAAGCGTTATAAAGGAACTGTCAACCAATTGCAATGTATAAATCTTTTTTTCAAGTCTGATTCCAACTAATAAACTGTTAGTTTTTTTTTTTAAGTGGATTGTCACGTCATGATTGTGGCCAATGTCTACGACATTCCATTTTATATACTATGGATATTGAATTACATGCCCAAATTCACATAACTAATAGAATCATCTGGGGATTTAAAAAAAAAATCCATGTCATACTGGAGATTCTGACTCACTTTATCTGGGGTGGGACTGGGCACTATTATTATTACTTTTTTAATCCCCAGCTGTGTCTAATATGTGGCTGGAGTTGAAACCCTCTATGGCCGATGGAGAATTTCAACTCTGCTTTCTAGCTTTTAAACAAACCACACCATTCTGACTTTCTAATGTCTCCTTTCTCTGTTATTATGGTGAGCAGGTGCAAGCTTTACTTAACATTAGACATAAGAAAGAGGAGAAAGCTTATATTTTATTAGAAAGAATCAATAAATGTATTTTTAGATGGTCTGCATATTTGATCTGGAGATATCTATATCAAGACAGCCTTCCTCATAATAAAAGTAACTTGATGAATTGATTTTGTCAAATAGAACACTTCTCTAATCTGCTATTATCATAGTCAAGTTTTAAATCCACAGTACCTCAGGATATAAATTAAATGTCAAATGAAATTAATTTGGCAAGTGGAACATGAACTGGATGGCTTTTCTTTTTGGAGCATGCCTGACAGCTTTCTGTATGTCATACAGGCATCTGTTAAAATGAGCTGCATATGCCAGAAACTGTTACTGCATCAGATTGCTCTTAGCAATGCCATCATCTGCAAATTTTCAGTTTTAGAAGAGTTTAACTTTCTGTTTCAGAATATGGTAGGGTTTTAAACTTAGGTGTGAATGATATTAAATATGTGGTAAGTGAAGTGATGCAGGTGCCATACATGCATTTTGTTCTCTCTATAGATACCTCTCATATCTATGTATGTCTTGCATTTATATCACACTTGTTTATTGAGCCCTTACTATGCACCAGGCACTGTACAATGCACTGGGGACACATTGATGAACAATCCCCATCAAGCTTAGAGTATCTTGAGAGGAAAGACACTAGAAAAATTTTGTGATAAGGCAACGATCAGGAAGTGGAAGGCATGATAAAGAATGCAGAGAAGGCACCCGGCCAGGTGCGGTGGCTCATGCCTGTAATCCCAGTACTTTGGGAGGCCGAGGTGGGTGGATCATGAGGTCAGGAGTCCAAGACCAGCCTGGCCAAGATGGTGAAACCCCGTGTCTACTAAAAATACAAAAATTAGCCAGGCGCGGTGGCGGGCGCCTGTAATTCCAGCTACAACATGGTGAAACCCCGTGTCTACTAAAAATACAAAAATTAGCCAGGTGTGGTGGTGGGCACCTGCAATCCCAGCTCCTCGGGAGGCTGAGGCAGAGAATTGCTTGAACTTGAGAGGTGGTTCAACCTCACTGGGAGGCTGCAGTGAGCCAAGATGGTGCCACTGCACTCCAGCCCAAGTGACAGAGTGAGACTCTGTCTCAAAAAAAAAAAAAAAAGATTGCTTCCAGGAGGTCGTGGTGCTCAAGTTGAGACTTGAAGGATGAATAAGAGTTGGTCAGGTGAGAGGTGGAGTGGAAAACTGAGGGAGAGTTCTGAGCAATGGGAATTGCATGTGCAAAGGCTGCAAAGTGGAAGAGAGCATGATTCTTTGGAGTAACTGTTCAGGCTAGACAGGTAAGCAGATGCTGGATCAGAAGGGTCCTTGAACGATGCCTCTAAAAATTTTTAGAGGCATCTGGGCATCCTTTGTTTTTGGTGGTTAATTTTGTGTGTCACCTTGACTGGGCTTCAGGATGCCTGGCTATCTGGTTATACATCCTTTCTGGGTGTGTCTGTGAGGGTGTTTCCACAAATGATGAGCATTTGAGTTGGTGGACTGAATGAAGAGGACTACCCTCACCAGTGTGGGTGGCCATCATCTGGTCTGTGAGGACCTGGATGAAACAAAAGAATGAAGGAAGGTGGAATTTGCTCCTGACCTGACTGCTGAGCTGGAACACTGATCTTCTCTTGCCCATAGTGCTCCTGGTTCTCAGGTCTTCAAACTCAGATGGGAATCTGCACCATCGCTCTCCAGCTCTCAGGCTTTTGAATGGTACCCCCATGGATTAGTCTGTTTTCATGCTGCTGATAAAGACATACCCGAGACTGGGCAATTTACAAGAGGAAGAGGTTTATGGGACTTACAATTCTACATGTCTGGGGAGCCCTCACAATCATGGCGGAAGGTGAAAGGCACATCTCACGTGGTGGCAGACAAAAGAAGAGAGCTTGTGCAGGGAAACTCCTATTTTTAAAACCATCAGATCTCATGAGACTTATTCACTGTCACGAGACCAGCATGGGAAAGACACACCCCTATGATTCAATAACCTCCAACCAGGTTCCTCCCACAACACGTGGAAACTGTGAGAGTTACAATTCAAGATGAGATCTGGGTGGCGACGCAGCCAAACCATATCACACCATCTTTCCTGGGTCTCTAACTTCCAGATAGCAGATCACTGGACTTCTCAGCCTCCTTGGTTGTGTGAGCCAATTCTTGTCTACGATCATATTATTTATATACACCTATCTCTATGTATCTATATCTTTAGGTATTGCATTCGCTGTTTGTATCTCCTATTAGTTCTGTTTCTTTGGAGGACTCTAAAGCCTCCTAGGCATCTCAGACTCATGTCTGACCTGAACTATTATTTTCCCCCAAGCTGCTCCTTCTGCACTAGTCTTGATCTTGCTGACTGACGTTCAACCAGTTGCTCACATCAGAAGTCTACATGTCATCCTTGACTCTTCTCCTCGTTCATGTCCTATATGCAGGCAACAGTGAATGGACTCAAGCCCCGTACAAAGAAATCCTCCTTATCCTGCCACCCCAGCATGGAAAGACTGGCTAGAAGTCTGTACACTGGATCTGTGTTTGGGCCCAGACTTCCTCTGATTTCTGTGGATCCCCTGATGGCTGCCTTTACAGCCACATCTCCCATCCCTACTGCTCATGCCTTAGCACACCCACCATCACGGGCCATCTGAAATTTGTCAGTGGTCTCCCACCTGAGGTCCCAATATCTATTTAGTACCCTGCCCCATCCGTCCTCCACTCTGCAGCTCAGGTGATCTTTCTTTCTTTCTTTTTTTAAAAAAACTTTTTTTTTGGAGAGGGGACAGAGTCTTGTTATGTCATCCAGGCTGGAGTGCAATGGTGTGATCTCATCTCACTGCAACCTCCACCTCCCAGGTTCAAGCAATTCTCCTACCTCAGACTTCTGAGTAGCTGGGATTATAGGCGCGCACCACCACGCCCAGCTAATTTTTTGTATTTTTTAGTAGAGACAGGGTTTCACCATGTTGGCCAGGTTGGTCTCGAACTCCTGACCTCGTGATCCACCCACCTCAGCCTCCCAAAGTGCTGGGATTACAGGTGTGAGCCACCGCGCCTGGCCTCAGGTGATCTTTCTTAGCTGCCAATCTATTTGGTGACTCCTTCCAGAAAACATGCCTGTGGTTCTTCACAGCACTTAGAATTTAGTCCAGACTCCTTCATCTGGGAGCTAAGGTACTTTGTAACCTGATCTCTGTTGCCTTTTTCACGCTCACTTCTAGACACTTCCTGCGTGGCATTTTTTGCCGCCAGCCCTGGCCATCTCCTCACAGTTCCTGGGAGCCCAAACTATTCTCTTGTCTCTGGGCCTTTCTGTCTCTGGTTCACTCCAGCAGGAATGCCCCTCTTCCTCTCTTAGGGCTGAATCTGAGCACTCATAACAGCCTTGGGAATGCTCCCGACACAAGACAGACCCCAGTGTGCTGAGGCTGCCTTCTTGGTGTCTGCCTGCCCTGGCTGGCACACTGACTGAGAACACAGACCGCATCGTGTTTGTTACTGAGTCGTCGCACTGGGCACCAGCCTTGGAACAGGGTGAGCACTGGGTACATTCATTTGCTGAATAAATAAAGAATCATGCAAACATATGAAATGATGTTGAAAGCTAGGTCAGTGGGTCAAAACAACTAACATGCGAACTGTGAGGATCTTAATACAGTCTCATCTTTAAGCAAACATTAAAAACCAAAAATTAAAAAACCCTTACGTGATGGGTTGACCGGTGCAAATGAAAATGACTCAAAACTACAAGTCAGGAATGGGCAACCAATGTACTGAAAGAAAAATTGTTTTCTTTCACTGGTCTCCCAAACACTCATTCATTGATCCCCCAAACCACCTTCTTTGGGCTCAGGAAGCGGCCATTTATTACATTATCACCATCATCATCACCATCGTCCTCATTCTCCTCCCTCTCGGTATCTGGCTATCAAGCATTTATTGATCATTGCTGTGTGCTGGTCTGTGTTCTAAGCTCTTGAATTAACTCATGAATTATCACACCAGCCTTTGAAGCAGATACCATTGTTATCCCTATTTTATAGATGAGGTAATTGAGGCTCCAAGAAAGGTAAGAAAATGAATTTTCAGAGCATTGCAGATAGAAAAGTATCTTAGAAAAGAACAAAGTATCCCCCAGATTATGAGGCCTGCCCTGACATCCTCTCTGTCGCCTCCTAATTCTCCAACTCAGCGCCAACTCAATTTAGAACTCCAGGCTCTACTCAGGGGATGCCAGTTCATCAAGGCTTGGGTGGATCTTGGCTTGAGAGCCATGCTGGAGACCCTGCTGCACAGTGTCACTGAGATTGTTGCAGAGGAGGTGTGAGAGGGGAGCTGTCAGCACAGCTCCAACCACAGCCCTGGGGACAATGACAGCAGAGAGTCACAGGATTTTTAGCAGCAGAACATCTTTCCCACACTCTCTGGAGGAAGGCTCAAGGGTGGAGCATGTCCTTGGTGCCACCCTTCAGGTGAAGAGTCAGCCTGATCTGACTCTTGTTGGTGACAGGCCAATTCTTTCTGTTCAAGAGCAGCACAGGCCATTGGAGGGACATGTGTCCTGAGAACTACTTCCTTTCAGACTGTGCCCAGGGTCACCTTCTCTCTGAAGACTTTCCTAATCCCTTCCCACCCTCACCCCCAACCCAGGCAGCACTGGTCACTCTGTGTTGTGGGTTCTGCTGAAACCCTGCATTTGCTCCCTCCAAAGAAATTTGCCATACTTCATCGCACCTATTTATTCACATTTTGGACTCTTCCAAATAGACTCTAAGTCACTTGAGATGAAACTGACAGAGTAGGCATTCAATAATATTTCTAGAATGAGTAAATGAAGGTTAAATGAATAGTAATCATTGGGGTGAAATATTAGAGGGACAGAGGAATGTTGAAAGAGAATGGGGCTGGGTGTGGTGGCTCACGCCTGTAATCCTAGCACTTTGGGAGCCTGAGGCAGGTGGATCACTTGAGGTCAGGAGTTTGAGGTCAGCCTGGCCAACATAGTGAAACTTTGTCTCCACTAAAAACACAAAAATTAGCTGGGTGTGGTGGCGCACGCCTGTAATCCCAGCTACTTGGGAGACTGAGGCATGAGAATCACTTGAACCTGGGAGGCAGAGATTGCAGTGAGCTGAGATCATGCCACTGCACTCCAGCCTGGATGACAGAGTGATACCCTGTCTCAAAAAAAAAAAAAAAAAGAAAAAAGAAAAAAAAGAAGATAGACTTTAGAGTGGTGCAAAGGCAGCTGGGCATGGTATCATGCACCTGTGGTCCCAGCTACTTGGGAGGCTCAGGCAGGAGCCCAGGAGATTAAGGCTGCAGTGAGCTATGGTTGTATTGTGAATAGCCACTGCACTCTAGCCTGGCCAACAGAGCAAGACTTTGTCCTAAAAAACAAAAACAACAACAAAAAACCAAAGAAACACAAAAAGAATAGAAAGGAAGAAAAAAAAAAAGAAAAAGAAACAAAGCAATATACAGGCTCAAGGACTAGCCATCCACACGCTGATGTTGAAGGGCTCCACGTGTTCCCATCTGTGACAGGGACTGTTGGTTTCCTACCCCAAAGCTATTTTCCTCTCCTTTTTACCATATAATGGAGCACAGCTTGCATAATACTGCCAGGAAGTACAGGGGCAAAGCTTATAAAACAAAGGTTGATAACTTTGGTCCCAAGTCGGTAACTTATTCTTTCATGGCATTTCTCCGCTAATAATTTTTCAAATGGCTTTTAAAGGGTTACCTTAGAATCTTTTGTAAACTTCAGTTCATTTTAGACTTTTTCTTTCTCCATAACATTCATGTGTGTATTAGTTATAGTTGTCTTGATAACAAGTACTTCCACTGTCTCAGGGGCTTAGCACATAGAACACTCACACCACAGTTCAATGTGGGTCTCTGATTGCCAGTCATTTAGGAACTCAAACTTACAGTCTAGTGATTCCATCATCCTCTAAGGCCTCAAAGTCCCTTTCTGGGCCCTAAGCTCTTGTCATTTGAACTATAGATGAGGCAAGAGGGAGACCATTGAGGACTAACTAAGTATTATGGGCTAGGTCTGAAAATGTTGCACATCACTTCGGTCCACGTCTCATTGGCTGAAACTCAGTCAGGAAGACACACCTGGCTAAAGGGAGGTTGAGTGAAGTGATCTGATCTGTGTGTCTGCTGGTTATTCTGCACCTGCCACACAGTTTTATTCTCCATTCTCCTTTGCCCTGCTCTTTGACACAGAAGACTGACACTGTGGATGAAATTACCCAGAGTCTCCTACCTTCTGGCTTCCAGATAGGTTCAGTGTGGGAGGCACAGTTAAGAGATTGGAGAGCACGAGTTTGGAGTATTTATGCCTTTCTCCCTTCCTGCATTTGGCTGTGCAGTAGAGTCTGACTCTGTTTGTAATGTTTGACTGTTCACAGCATTTAGGCCTCCACCCACCCTTGCCCTGCCCACCATCATGCATCTGGGACTTCATGTAAGGAACTCCCCATCCCCAAGCTCCTGAGCTCTGGATGCAGTGGTGTGTTTGAACCCCTCAGCTTCATCCAGCTTGCACCTGCCCTTCCCCAGAAGTCCTCCGTATGTTAGTAATAGACTTTCTTTGTTACTCTCTTGGTGCATGAAGGAGGGTCATTAGTCTCCACATCTGATCTATTGATTGGGAAGAAGTCCGTTCCCTGTTGGTGGAATGACCAGAAAACAGGCTGTGTTATCTGAGAGCAGTTGGTAACCTAGAAGTGGTCGTGGCTTTCTATTCTTGCTAGTCCATGGGCACCTCAGCTTCCCAGATTGATTTTCTTAATGCTTTCCATGCTTCTGTATCTAGTACTTTCTTTAGAGTGTCTTGGAGCATCAGAGTCAGATTCTGTTTCCTGCAGGAAACCTGATGGTATGGAAAGAAGAGGGAACTGGTTTGGTGAGCATTTAGTCAGTTGCTGCCACATTATGGTCAGTGCCAATTTTTAAGTTTTATCCTTGGTTTGCAGTGAATGTGGATATATATGGTCAACATCATTTGTCTAATATAAATGTACTTATATATATATAAAATACATGTACTGATGAAAGTAGATGGACTTTTATGAGGAAATTTAGTAGATGAGGGTCTTTTTCATATTGAAAAATTTTACTTTCAGATGCTTTTTGACATTAAAATGGCATTTGAACATTGGGATGAAGACTACTCATCTGAAATTGGGCTTTGGCTAACTGGGGACAAATATGCTTTGTATAAATTTTCACTGTAGGGTCCAAAGTAATTCTTTTCTTTTTTTTTCTGAGACAGGGTCTTGCTCTGTTGCCCAGGCTGGAATGCAGTGTTGCAATCTTGGCTCACTGTAGCCTCCGCCTCCTGAGTTCAATCAATTCTTCCACCTCAGCCTCCCGAGTAGGTGGAATTACAGGGCCATGCCACCACACCAGGCTAATTTTTTCATTTTTAGTAGAGACGAGGTTTCACCATGTTGGCCAGGCTGGTCTCAAACTCCTGGCTTCAGGTGATCCACCCCGCCACTCCTAACCTCAGCCTCCCAAAGTGTGGGATTACAGGCGTGAGCCACAGCTCTCAGCCAGCCCAAAGTAATTCTTAGCGAAAGAGTACTGCTGTAAAAATAAGTCTGCAAACTAGATGCATTTCCCTCTCCAATTCATCCTGCTGAGATGCACATAGATGTGTGTGTCTCAGAATCAGCTGTTGCTGGGAATAGGTTCCTTGTCATTAAGGAGGAAGATGCCAAGGGAGTCAGGAGGAGAGGTATGTGTTCCCACAGTGCTGCGTGGAATTCCACAGATGACCCAGCTGCTCGTGTCTTGCTGTCAGTTTCTGTAGTTAGGCAATTGTAACTTGTGTTTCTCTACTTAGTTTGATTTCATATCACGCATCCTGCAAATTGGCGGGCATTTTTCAAATTCCCTTAAAGTTTGTGAACAAGAATCTCCAAGGAGCACTTGCCATCCCTGTGCCTGATTTGTGTGTGCTCACTAGCTTGCAGCTTTTTCCAGGCTCTCTGGTGTTAAATTAATAACAAATGATGTAGAGCTGACAGGCAGGTGAAACTGGAGAGAACCGTGATATTAAAAAAAAAATCTCAATCTATTATGTAGCACAATGTGCAACACTTTGTCAGATTTTGCCTGTAGGTATCTTAATTTTACTTAAATATTTTGCTCATATCTTTTTAACCCAGAGGATGGGAACATAGCCCTTAGCATCTCTCAAGCAGACTGTGTAGCATATGTTAGTGTGATACAGAATACCAAACTCTGCCAGTTATTTGGCATTCTTTGAAAAGGCACTAGATAAAATAAAAATAAGATAAAAATACTCGCATGGTGGAGGAATTGTCTGATTCTCACTCGAAGTTATAAGGGGCATATTTTGGATCAATATAAACATTATTTTCTCACAGGCAGAGCCATCCAACTATGACTGCCTCAAAGTTAGTGTACTGTTTGTCATTGGAAGTATTCAAGCAATTGGAGATCATCTGCCAAGATTCTTTGGAAATGATTCGTTGCAAGTATGCAGAATATTGGAAGAATACTTTGCAGTTTTTAAACTACATATATTAATCTGTTTTACATGTTAAATATAAACATAATCTTTTAAAAATACTATGGAAAATTAATATACACACAAGTAGGGATAACAATATAATGAACCCTTATTACTGATCACCCAATTTCAGCAATGAGAACATTTCTTTTAAAGAACAGTGCCACTGCTAAAAACAAATTTAGAAGCTTCTGGATTGGATGATGCCTGAAGTCCCCCAAATTCTATTTTAGAGGCAATGTAAGGGTCAGCTTTTCCGTCTTGCAGGCCATTTTCTTAGTGTAAATTGAAAGATATTTTGATTGTTCCTCCTGTCCCCCAGAGCTGTCCTCTCGGTCACTGGTCTTCTTAGTCTCCACTCCTAGCTTTGCCGGGGACAACTACTTGTTTCTCTGCTGGCTCATGTCTAAAAGTTCTAGATAGAACTCCTGGATAAATATTGCTGCTTCTCTATGGTGACCATGGAGGGTGAAGATGGAGCAGGCTTCACGCCCCTTTTCTGCTCTTTTCCTTTGTTTCCTTCCACACCACCAGGCTTTACTTTTTTTTCTATTTGCAAATCATTTATCTGCAAAGGGTCTAGAATACAGAATCCAGAACTCTTACCACTCAATAATAATAAGACAATAACCCAACACAAAAGTGGCCAAAGGATTTGAACAGACATCACTCCAAAGAAGATATACAAAGCTGGACACGGTGGCTCACACCTGTAATCTCAGCACTTTGGGAGGTTGAGGTGGGCCGATCACTTGAGGCCAGGAGTTCGAGACCAGCCTGGCCACCATGGTCAAACCCCATCACTACTACACATACGAAAAAAAAAAAATTAACTGGGCTTGGTGACACACCTGTAATTCCAGCTACTCAGGAGGCTGAGGCACGACAATGCTTCAACCCAGGAGGCAGAGGTTGCACTGAGCCCACATCGCACCACTGCACTCCAGTCCGGGTGACAGAGTGAGACTCTGTCTCACAAAAAAAAAAAAAAAAAAAAACCCACCAAGCTTTACTGAAGGGTTGAGGCAACTGCAGGGAATGACAGCAAAAGGAAAAAGCCTAAAATTTCCTTCCAGATTTGACTGTCCCTTTCACTCAAGAACTGGCCCCATGCAGAAGTTATACCTGTCCCTAGGGGTCCCCACATGGACATTCACAGACCCCAATTTCATTTCTTCTGTCCACAGATTGGCACAATTTCATAAAGGTGCTTCTTTTTGCTAAACTTCCATGATGTGGCTGTCCATTGGTCTTTCAGAAAACCACCTCTTAAGCACCCTAAGACTGATCTCTCTCTTCCAGTCAGTTCATTTCCCCAAGGCTGGTCTGACTTATTCAGTTTAGGATACCACTCC
>NW_012103809.1:1279266-1288021 GCF_000951045.1 Mandrillus leucophaeus
AAAAAAAAAAAAACCCACCAAGCTTTACTGAAGGGTTGAGGCAACTGCAGGGAATGACAGCAAAAGGAAAAAGCCTAAAATTTCCTTCCAGATTTGACTGTCCCTTTCACTCAAGAACTGGCCCCATGCAGAAGTTATACCTGTCCCTAGGGGTCCCCACATGGACATTCACAGACCCCAATTTCATTTCTTCTGTCCACAGATTGGCACAATTTCATAAAGGTGCTTCTTTTTGCTAAACTTCCATGATGTGGCTGTCCATTGGTCTTTCAGAAAACCACCTCTTAAGCACCCTAAGACTGATCTCTCTCTTCCAGTCAGTTCATTTCCCCAAGGCTGGTCTGACTTATTCAGTTTAGGATACCACTCCAGAAGAAGGGTTCCAGAATGACAGTCGATTTTGGCCTTGTCTTGCCAATGACATGGAGTAGTTCAAGGAGATATGAATGTTCCAAGCCCACCCTCACCAGCGGGGCCACTATCTCCCCTTATTCCCCATTTTATTCAGTGAGTAACTGTTAAAACAAATGTAATTACTCATTTCCTAAGGATAAACAAATGTAATTACCCATTTCCTAAGGAGCATTTAAGCTGTACACTTGAAACTGAAGGTCACAAACTCTGTAGCCGGCAAATTGGACTTAGTACGTGGATATGTTTTGTTTATCCAGTATGATGTTGGCTTATATAGTTAAAAGAAATTGGAATAGCTGGCAATCCTTAAAGTCGAGAGATTTTACATAAAAATCCAGATTTCTGGTTTTGCTTGAGGAATAGGAAAACCTGGCAACTGAGCGTTCATTCCTGCTTTGGAACCAAGTGTCTGGAGGTGAGCGGGTTCTGCTTCTTCTGGAAGAAGGGTGATCTCTCTTTGGTTCGACTCAGACCTCATTTTCTCCTTAGTATTCCCCAGAAATAAGGCAGTGAATTAGTTACTTTTTATCATCTTGCACAGGCCCATTTCTCTTTCTTACCTGGCCCCTTAGGCATTTGAATTTGTGAGCCTTGATTTAAAGCCATAAAGAAGAGCAATATTTTCCTGACTGCTCTGTTAGCACCCCAATGTTATTGTCTACTTCTTATGCTAAGAAGTGTAGGTCCTTTTTAAAAAATATCCTCCCCATGCATTCAAATTTGTCTTCCCCAGTTCTGCAGCTATTTTTTTTTTTGAAAGGCTCATTACTGAGCAGACATCTCTTTACAACCCACCTCTGTAAATCCCTAAATGAATAACGAACTTTGAAATGACTTCATGAGGTTCTCAGCTAAAGTAAACTATCAACTGTACAATCTGGGGAGAAGAGACTAAGGGGAAAGGAGTGACTTTATTTTTTAGTAATACATGACTCAAAACCTCTACTATTCATGATATCACCCCTACCCATGCATGGCTTGCTTCTGGGGTCTCTGAAATAGAATGAATTAATATTTCCATTTAGTTTTATTCTTGAAAGGGTGAGTTTCTCCACACGCAGCATGACTTTGTCTTCTGGATAGAGGCAGTAAATAACCAAACAGTAAATAATTTAAAAGATTCAGTAGTGATAAGTGCTGTTGAGAAAATAAAAGAGATTTATGTTAGGAGGTGGGTTCAGGAAAGGTCTCTCTAAAAGGGTGACACTTGAAGTGAGATCTAAATGACATGAAAGAAGGTTTCTGTGGTATAGCAAGTACAAGATTCTGAAGCACAACAGATGTTGATTGAAAAGGAGTTGAAGAGAACTTGGTGAATAGAGAGGGGGAGAGATAGGGGATGAGGTCACAGTGATGCATAAGGACTAGGACATCAGGGGCCATGATAGGGTCTTTGGGTTTTATTTCAAATACACTGGGAAGCCTTCAGAAGCTTTAAGCAGGGGCATGATGTAATTTGCTGTACACTTTTAAAGATCATACTGGTAGTCATGTGAAGAAAGGATGGTGGGGCAGAATGAATGACTGCAGGGAAATGAACTTGCAAGCCATCTACGGGGTTCAGGTGTGGGATTACACAGCTTGGTCTATTACTTAGGATTAGGATTGTGATACTAATGGCTGATTATGTCATAAACTCAACTACATTGGCTTCATCAAAGGGGTTTCTCACATAATAAGAAGTCTCTTGATGGCAGTCCATGGCAGTCCATGGTTGCTTTCTTTTGCCTTTAGAGTCCAGGGTCTTTCTGTTTTCAGCCTCTGTCATTCCAACATGTTGCTCTTGTTCTCATGGTTGACAGATGGCTGCTGTACCTCCATTGCATGTGCCTTTTTAGGCCAGGAGGCCAAAAGGGAAAAGGCACTTCCCTTTTATCAGGAAAATATTGTACTGGCTATGGTTATCTGCAGAAAACTGAATTTACTCTAGCAATACTACTGCAATCCTACTTGGCCCCTGTAATGTTCAAGACCAGATGCTAAAGCTTCATCACCACTGCTCCTGGAAGATCCAGATCAGACTGAGTTCCCAGCACAGCTACCTCCCCTATTCTCTTCTTCTTCCCTAGTAATGGAAACCCTGATTCATACATGGACTCATGACTGTCCACAAGAAAGACTACATTTCCCAACTCCATGCATCTAGGTGAGGCATATGGCTCGGTTCTGGTTAGTGGGATTTAGGCCAAAGTGTCATGTGAATGAGCCCTCCCTTGTCTGACCTTCTTCCTTTTGCTGACTGGAAAGCAGATGTGATGGCTTGAGCCACAACAGCCATCTTGGATGATGAGGAGGAAGCCGTACATGAATGTGGCAGAAAAAACAAGAGAAGAAGCCTGGCTTGCTCATGACTATGGCGTTGCCACATCTTGCTTTCTTCAAGAAAAGTGTCTAAATGGCTTTCTTTCTAGTCTCCAGTGAGAATCCGAAAATCTCTATTGTTAGGAAAAGCCCCATCTAGAGGAAGGGCAGAAAGCAACTGAAACCTAGCTCCCCTCCTCACCCCTGTCCCTGTTCCCCAGAGACTAAAGGTTGGATGGGCCTGGGTGATATGATGAAATATGCCAATCTTGATCATGTGCCAGATGCCTCCATGTCAATCTTCTGGCTCCCCTGGGTCATATTGGAAGAAGGATTGTCCTGGGCCACACATAAAATACACTAACACTAACAATAACTGATGAGCTAAAAAAAGGAATTGCAAAAAAACTCATAAGTTTTAAGAAAGTTTATGAATTTGCGTTGAGCCACATTTAACGCTGTTCCAATGCATCCTGAGGGCCATAGGTTGGACAAGCTTTTTCTATGTAATCAAGAAATAAAATTTGTTTTGCTTATGCCATTTAGTTTTGTGGGTTTTTTTTTTTTTCTGCCACATATGTAGCTAAACCTAGTCCTAATTATGTCAAAGATTTTATTTGAATGTCTTTTGTCTACCTGGCAAAATCTTATTTATTCTTCAACACTCAACTCAGTATAAACTAACTACTTTCTTGTCTTCTCCACGATAGAACTATTCACTCTCCTATTTCTTGTTTAAAGTATTGTTTGCAGCCATCTTTTCCAGCGCATATATATCTATATTTTTTTTTTTCGGATGGAGTCTTACTCTGTTGTCTCAGCTGGAGTGCAATGGCACGATCTTGGCTCACTGCAACCTCTGCCTCCTGGGTTCAAGTGATTCTCCTGCCTCAGCCTCCTGAGTAGCTGGGATTACAGGTATGCACTACCATGCCCGGTTATTTTTTGTGTCTTTTAAGTAGAGACAGGGTTTCACCATGTTGACCAGGCTGGTCTTGAATTCCTGAACTCAGGTGATCCGCCTGCCACAGCCTCACTTACAGGCGTGAGCCACCATGCCCAGCCTCCAGCACATCTTATATTATGTTATATTAATGGCTTATATCATGTCACCTTTGCCTGTCAGTGAACTACATGAGGATAGAGACGTTATTTATCTGTGTATATCTGGTCTTACAACAGTGCCAGATAAATGGTAGATATCCAAAGCTAACTTGAACGTTTACTTTTTTTTTTTTTTTTTTTGAGACAGGGTCTTGCTCTGCCCCTCAGGCTACAGTGCAATGGCACCATGATGGCTCCCTGCAGACTGGACCTTCTGGCCTCAAGTAATCCTCCCACCTGGCCTCCCAAGTAGCTTGGACTACAGGTGCGTGCCACCATGTCTGACTACTTTTTAATTTTTTTTTTGTAGATATGAGCTCTCACTATGTTGCCCAGGGTGGTCTTGAACCCCTGGGCTCAAGTGATCCTCCTGCCTTGGCCTACCAAAGTGCTGAGATTATAGGTGTGAGCCACTGTGCTAGGCCTGAACTTTTAATGTTTGATTTTTGTCTTTTTCACGTTTCAATCATGGTTGTATGGTTTTGATTTTTTCTTTCTTCTGGTGGGGATTACTGGGGGAATCTGAAAGCTTTATGCATGAGAAAAAAAGTTGCTGTTTTATACAGATCGATGACATTTTGCAAAATTTATTTGTAAAATTACCCAGAAGTGGAAGTCTTACAGTGTCATTTCTGTCACACACTGTTCACTGGGGCTGCCCAAATTTAAAAAGAAAGGAAATAGATTCTACCTCTTGAAAGAGTGGTGGCAGCCAGGTGCGGTGGCTCACGCCTGTCATCCCAGCACTTTGGGAGGCCGAGGTGGGTGAATCACTTGAGGTGAGGAGTTCGAGACCAGCCTGACCAACATAGTGAAACCCTGTCTCTACTAAAAATACAAAATTAGCTGGGCACATTGACGGGCACCCGTAATCCCAACAACTGGGAAGGCTGAGGTAGGAGAATCGCTTGAACCCAGAAGGCAGAGGTTGCACTGAGCTGAGATCGTACCATTGCACTCCAGCCTGGGCAACAAGAGTGAAACGTCATCTCAAAAAAAGAAAAAAAAAAAAAAAAAAAAAAGAAAGAAAGAAAGAAAAAAGAAAGAGTGGTGGCAAGATTCTGGAAGGGCATATGGGACTAAAACTATTGTTGCAGCCAGTTTTGAAAAATGCAATCCGCTACCATCTACCTTCTGGCCACAGCAATGCATATCCCTCACACATTCAAAATACATTTGCCCTAAAGCTTCATCCCATTTGGACTTCAGGCTGTGTCTCAAGGTCTAGACTCCCAACACTTAAATCAGGTCCAAGTGAGGATGAGGTTCTTCAAATATTGTTCCTCTCAAGCAGCTCCTTGAGAACTGTTCCTTTTGATCGGAAGACCTGTAACTAGAGGGACACATTATCTGGGTCTCACTTTCTCAACGTGCAGTGGTAGGATAGGTTTGGAATGGCCACTAGAGATACTCCTGTTCAAAAAGAGTGAAGGGACTCCCTTTAAAAGAAGTATCTGAGTTTAGAGGGTTTATATTTAATCCAACCTTAGCCATCTTATCTTGTTTTCTTCAGGAAATGTTTCTAACTTGCTTTTTTTTCTAGCCCTCAGTTGGAATCCTAAAATCTCCATTTCCAGGGAAACTCTTGTCTAGAGCAACAGCAGAAAGTAACTAAAATCTGGCTCCTCCTGTTGCCCCATCCCACCTCCCCAAAGACTAAAGTCTGGGTCAGGTTGGATGAAAACCAAGGGAGTGGAGGGTAGATAATTTTTGAATTAGATTTCTTTGAGGGAAGGAAATGTCCTTGTAATGCGCTGGTGAAAGAGAGAACTGGCTGGGCGCAGTGGTTCATGGCTGTAATCCCAGCACTTTGGGAGGTTAAGGCGGGTGGATCACCTGAGGTCAGGAGTTCAAGACCAGCCTAGCCAACATAGCCAACATGGTCTCTACTGAAAATACAAAAATTAGCCGGGTGTGGTGGCACACACCTGTGGTCCCAACTACTTGGGAGGCTCAGATAGGAGAATCACTAGAACCTGGGAGGTGGCAGTTGCAGTGAGCCAAGATCACACCATTGCACACCAGCCTGGGCAACAGAGCGAGACTCCATCTCAAGAAAAAAAAAAAAAAAAGAGAGAGAGAGAACTAAAGTGAATGTTAGTCATTATGTGGCTTTAAGCTTCCTCACCAGGGAGGTAAGGTCCTAACCACATTCTTTCCAAAGCAGCTGTCTGATTTGAAGACACTGTAACATCTGTGGGCTGAAACTCACCTTTCACCTGGATGCAGAGATGTGAAGGAGGTGTTACCTTATCTCAGTGTTAGACTCAAGGAAAGTACTTCTCTGGCAGGGGAGTGGGCAGGTGTGGGGTTCTGCAGTATAGTGAGGAGACTTCATCCAGTTGAACAGATTGTGGATCTGGATCACTTGGAAAGGATGATGAGGCTTCCTTGGGCTTACTAGCAAGACAAAAATGATGGCTGCCATATGAAAGGATGTCTTTGTGACAAAGACGTGTTGACAGCACACGATGAGGGAGACATGTTCATTATCTTGATTGTGGTGATGATTTCACAGTTGCCACTTATCAAATTGTCCAATTTAAGTACTGTAGTTTTTTTATGTCAGTTACGTCAACAGAACTGTTTTCTAAAACGTGAAAATAAAAAAAAAGAAAAAGAAAAAAAGGGTAAGGGCACACAGCAGTTTATAGGCACACAATTCTGAAATCCAGCATGTGCTGCCAGCTCTGTGATTAGGGCTCAATCCTAATGTCTAGGTCGAACACTAGGCCTTAGGATTCACTGTGGCTCTTGGCTCCATCTTCTGAAATCCTCTTTTTTTTTTTTTTTCATAAAATGTGGCCCCTGTGCACACTTGAGTAATTTTCTCACTCTGTTTCTTACTCACAGAAATTTGAGGTTTTAAAAGCTTCATTTTATTTTTTTACTATCTATCCCTTTTACTTCAAGTAATGGTATTCCTTTGAAAGTGTTGTATTTTATTGTGTGAATCAATTTGTAATTCATTCCGTTAGAAAAGCCACAAATCTCTTCCCAAATATCTCTAGCTTAGACTCCCTGTAAGGCATCTGAGGGACAATGACATGAAGACTCATCTTACAGGGACTTTTTTTTCTGTTTGGAAGGGCAATGCCTTCCGAGACCATAACACATGGTTTTACAGTTACATCCTTGACTTCATCTTTAGTTCATGCTTCCCTGATAGTGCCCTGGAGGTTTTTTTTTTTTTTTTTTTTTTTTGCATAGGGGAGGGTTGGGTCTGGAAGGTATTTCTTACTTTTTGTATTTTTTCTATTGTTTGTTATGTGGAAAGCCAAGGAAGGAAAACAGTTTTATTTTTAAACCTAGCAAGACCTAGCTGCTTTATATTAACAATTCTTTCTTTATTTAGTTCAGTTTGTTTCTCTGCTTACATTTTACTGTAAGTGGCAAATAGAGCCAGGCATCACCTTCACCACTTTGCTTAGAAATCTCCTCAGCTAATGTATTAGATCATTCTTACATTGCTATAAAGAACTACCTGAGACTAGACCATTTATGAAGAAAAAGAGGTTTAATTGACTCCTGGTTCTGCAGGCTGTACAGGAAGCATAGTTGAAGAGGCCTCATGAAACTTACAATCACGGTGGAAGGGGAAGGAGAAGGGGAAGCAGGCATGTCCTACCTGGCTGGACCAGGAGGAAGAGAGAGAGAAGGGAGAAGGGCTACACACTCTTAAACAACTAGATCTTGTGAGAATTTATTCACTCTCATGAGAACAGCAAGGGGGAAGTCTACCCTGGTGATCTAATTATCTCCCACCAGGCCCCACCTCCAGCACTGGGGATTACAATTTAACATGAGATTTAGGTGGGGACACAACTGCAAACCATATCAGTTAGATTGTCCCTTTCAGAATAACATTTTCTTTTCTTCATATTTTTGAGACAGAGTCTTTCTCTGTTGCCTAGGCTGGATTGCAGTGGTATCAACTCAGCTCACTGCAACCTCCAGTTCCCAGGATCAAGTGATTCTCTCACCTCAGCCTCCTGAGTAGCCAGGACTGCAGGGGTGTGCAATCACACCTGGCTAATTTTTTGTTTTGTTTTGTTTTTGAGATGGAGTCTCATTCTTTTCCCCAGGCTGGAGTGCAGTGGTGCGATCTTGGCTCACTGCAAGCTCCACCTCCCAGGTTCACGCCAATCTCCTGCCTCAGCCTCCCGAGTAGCTGGGACTACAGGTGCCCGCCACCACGCCCG
This sequence comes from Mandrillus leucophaeus, assembly GCF_000951045.1. Classification (NCBI taxonomy): domain Eukaryota; kingdom Metazoa; phylum Chordata; class Mammalia; order Primates; family Cercopithecidae; genus Mandrillus; species Mandrillus leucophaeus. The sequence continues at coordinate 1,287,288 of NW_012103809.1, forward strand.
GCTAATTTTTTTGTATTTTTAGTAGAGACGGGTATCACCATGTTAGCCAGGATGGTCTTGATCTCCTGACCTCGTGATTCGCCCGTCTCAGTCTCCGGAAGTGCTTGGATTACAGGCGTGAGCCACCGCGCCCAGCCTAATTTTTGTATTTTTTATAGAGATTAGGTCTCTCACCATATTGTCCAAGCTGGTTTTGAACTCTTGGGCTCAAGTGAGCCTCTCACTTCAGCCTCCCAACGTGCTAGGATTACAAGCATGAGTCACAGTGCTTGGCACTCAGTGATATTTTCTATTTCCATGTTCTCATAGTGCTGGAGTTTAGATATTTGTCTGCTCTGAATCGCATGTTGAAATTTGATCCCCGAGGCTGGGGGTGGGGCCTCAACAGAGGTGACTGGGTCATGGGGCAGATCCCTCATGAATAGATGAATGCCCTCCCTTGGAGGTGAGTGAGTTCTCACTCTGTCAGCTACTGAGAGAACTGGTTGTTAAAAAAAGGCTGGGACCTCCTTCTTTCTCTCTCGCTCATTCTCTCGCCATGTAACCGCTGCCCACACTGACTTTCCTTCACCTTCTGCCACGAGTGGAAGCAGCCTGAGCCCCTCACCAGAGGCAGGTGCTGGCATCATGCTTCTTGTATAGCTTGCAGCATCGTGAGCCACATACAACATCTTTCTTTCCTTCCTTCCTTCCTTCCTTCCTTCCTTCCCTCCTTCCTTCCTTCCTTCCTTCCT